>NC_056525.1:92409608-92438882 GCF_019175285.1 Sceloporus undulatus
GCTGTTGCCCTTTGCCCTTTCAGTCAGTTTCTGTTCACAGATGGCTTTGTTAAAACTAGAGGGATACCCAAAAAAACTGAAAACTTACAATATTTATTTTCATTGGTAAATCTCCTTCCCATCATAGAATGCTCCTACCTATAATCCAATGTTTTCAATGCAGTTATAGCATGCAGGTTAATTGCCAACTGACTGGGCAGGGTCATTGCTGTCACAGGCAATACTCCGTTTGGTCTAATTTCATCTTCATCTAAAGAAAACAAAAGTAAATATATTCAATGTGAAAAACATTACAACTTATGAACTGTGAAGGAGATAGAATTAAGTGCTGCCAGATGCTGAGGGCTATTAATGTTTCCCAATTTTATCTATCAGTTTCATGTGTAGTATATAGCAAGTCATTAAATATTCAGTTCTCTCAGTACATCACATCTGCAGTCTATGTATGTTTATTCAGTTCCAATAGGTTCCAAAAAAGTTTAAAAATCTGAAACAAGCCAAGATGAAGGCTATTTATTTTTTCAAAATAAAGTCTTTGCCTCCTTGTGTTGTTTTCCTTTTCTGAAGAATTTTGTTTTGTTTTGGAGCAGCTTCTTCACAGGCTGAATTGGGTACTTCAGTGCCATTCACATTTCAGACTACAAGCTCTTTTTGCTAACTAAACAATTTCAGCTAAAAAGTAATTTCATAAAAGTGGTCATGGCACTGACACATATGTACAGTAAATATATGACAATGTAAAGCCTATTCAAAGTGAGGACAGGAAATTCTGCTTTTTCACTGAGTGCTGTGGGAGGAGGAGCTGTATGATGAACACTTTTGTTTCTTCGTTGAATTTTTCTGATGCCATCTCCAATTAATGATTAGGCATTACACACTGTTGTACTACTAACATCCTCTGGTGCAAACAGTTCAATGCACAGAGAAATAGAAATGCAATTTTATGTTTCATTCCTCCACCATCAGCAAAGCAATCATATTTACTTGGTGTGCATGCCTAAGCATATTTATTTCAAAGCAGGCTCTTACATTAAAATCAGTAAAATACTCCCAGACAAATATGTTTAGGATCAAGATACATGATTTCCTTATTCAGTAGAGAAGGAGAAGTTCCAGGAATAACAAACTAAGGGGCTCTACAAACCGGCACTTTTTGCAGGCCTATAGGCAGAGCCATGGCACAGCATTGACACGCTAGATGCCATGGCTCTGCACCCTTTTTACCATGACACCGTGATCCCTTCTGGACATTGCAGCACTGAAAGAGCGTCCAAAAGCCATGCCACCACGGCTATGACGCCCTTTCCGGGGCATAAAAAGAACCTGCCATTTGCGGTTGCTGCATCCCCAACCCAGCACTTCTAGGGGTGGCATACAGCTGCCCCATACCGGCTATCTGTATAGCCCCTAAGATTCTCAGGGATTTCTGCTTACAATGAGTCATTAAAAATGATGTAGCAGGAGAGAAGAAGTGGATAAAGTACTGTAGTTACTATACCATGGGGGGTGGAAGTTGTCTGTGTATACACTGGAGTAAAATATACTGATGTCATTTCCTTTGTTTTAAACCATTCCAAGATAAAAACAACCAGGTGGAAACAGCTCAAGTTATAGGTTTGATGCTCATTTGTTAGCTCCAAAGGCAAGAAGGTATTGTTCATTTCAAATTATGCTACCATCGAATCCCAACTTATTGTGATTTAGTATCAGTAGGAGGATATATCTTAGCTATTCGTGGTAAGTTCAAAAACAATTTACAGGAGAGGCATAACTTTAACTTCCCAAATGTCCTTCAACTAAAGTCATGGATGGCAAAGCAGAGAGCTTCTTCCCAAAGAAGACTTGACATTTTTCTTTAGAAAAGTAAGCTGCACTGTTACAAACTGCTTTAGAAATGTTCTCTGCTTTCCAGAACAGAATGCTATGCAGTTTGAGCAACCACTGTGTCCTGCATTCAGAAGTAGCTATGGTTGTGATCAATATATTTCACCATTGCAATGGTCCCACCTCCTTACTTAGGATCTACAAACGAAGTAGTAGACATTCTTCTAATATGTAACTAAAAACTACTACAGTGGTACCTCGGGATACGAAATACCCAGCTTACGAATTTTTCGGGATACGAATAAATCCCATAGGGATTTATTGTTTCGGGTTACGAAAGTTTTTTCGGGTTACGAAAAAACTCCGGCGCTGTTTTAAATGGAGCCGCGGCAGAGCCGCGGCTTTTTTCCCCATTAGCGCCTATGGGTTTTCGGCTTACGAAGGCTTTTCGGGTTACGAAATTAGCCGCGGAACGAATTAATTTCGTAACCCGAGGCACCACTGTACTTTTTACAGAGAAAAGGAAAAAAGAATGTAAGCAGACATGGATGAATGAGGTTTCTAGTCGTAATTTTTGAAAAACAAGATTAAAACACAGCTATCTCAAATATTCACTTGATTGTAACCTTGTAAAATCAGAATCCTTTACCTTCTCAAGAAAGAAAACACTTACCTTGTATTTTATTTCTTAGGTACTTCAAGATTTCTTGTGTTCCCTTCTAAAAAGAAATACAAAAGGCACAGAAAAGCTTGTCAATTACAACATATTCTGATTGTGAGGGGAGAGAAATAACTTCAGTTGTTTTACAAATTATGTGTGCTTACTTGTAGAATATCTCTTCGGATTGTTCTTAAAGGATTTCCTTCCAAAGCTAGGAATTTCAACTGTGAAAGGTTTCCTAGTTTACAAGGAAGGCTGCCAAGATAAAGTTCAATTTAGAAATCACCTCTTGTCAAAAACTGAAAATGTAGAAGCAAAACAGTTACATGGAATTCCAAACTTCATAATTAGAAAAATTTTCTTCATGGTTTCATATTACTCATAATGGTTTTTTAAAAAAAATAAAATTATATTATTGATTTCAGAATTCAGTAATTATATAAACCTGGATTCATTACTCCAGATCAATGAAGCCTGTTACACAGGACATCCTACCAAATAATAGTCTTACCTACTAATATCGTTGTTGGATAGATCTAGTCGCTCTATGCCCTCTAGCAGAACAATTTCATCTGGCAATGATTTCAGATTATTATCTCTAAGGTCCAATACACACAAGGAATTCAAATGTTTCAGGTGTTCAGCTTTCAAAACTTCAATTTGATTTTCACCAACATGCAACTCCTTTGAATAAAAAAATATATATAGCCATTAACTCTGTGAATATAAACTGATATCAGATGAACCAGATTAGGAATACTAAAATGAAGCATTATTTATCATTCTTCCACATAACTAACAGCAAACATCTATTTATTTACATAGTTATTTAATTCAACGATTCTCAGGCATTGGCTCTATAGTAACACTTCAGGTACCTAAAATCAGTATTATGCGTACTTATGGAAATAAACTACACCAGTCACACTAACATTCTGACAATATTAAGCGCACACATTCCCACCACCATGAAAAAGTAGTACCAAAATGAATACTACACATACTTAAAGAAATAAACTTTACCAGTCTTACTAATATTCTGATTATATTAGCTCACATAAAAATATATTGCATTCATATTCTGAAGAAATGCCTGTATACAAAGCTGCATTAATTTAAAGGAATCCCATTAAAACAATATTCTCTGAAAGTACCACATAAATTATTAAACAGAAACAGATAGACAACCTATAAGTTATGATCTAATCCAAGGAAACCTTTGGCCCTCCAGATGTTTTGGCCTATAATTCCCATTGGGCTAAAGGAATGAGACCAAGTGAAGGCACAGGCTCAACTTCAGGCTATCAAGAGAAATGCTCAGTTTCAGGAGTGATCTCTTCAGAAGTAGAAGGATCCTCAAAAGTATGTATTTTCAGGTGAAGGACTCTCCTCCCAAATAAAATTAATCTAGGGTGTCTGTACCTGAGTCCTGGGGAGGGCTCAGGCAAAGAGCCACTAAAGCCTCACTTCTGGCTCAGTAAAGTTACTAGGAACAATGTCTGCAGTTAAACCTCATCAGCCACCCCTTTAGAAAATGTATCTCTTGTGATTGCTTATCTGATTGACCTTGGACTGCATCTTAACAGATGATGTTCAGATGACACATGCCCCCAAAGCAGCCAGAAGCCACTCCGAGGTCACCAAAGCCGGCCTGAAGCCACCGGAAAAAGGAGCAAATTTAATCCACTCTTGACAGCAACCCATTTGGAACCACAGTGGCAGCCTGCTTTGAGAGTGGACTGTGCAGTCGCCACAATCCTGGGCTGATCACAGTCCAATCACAACTGGATGCTGCTCCCTGCTTCCTGTCTGCTTCGGGTCTTTGTTTGTTATGTCCTCTATTTTTCTTATGCTCTGATTTTAAACTACCTGGCTATACCTTTGTATTTATTTCCATTTGGAATTATTTGTTATCAGTAATGCAGTTAATCTGACTTTGGCTTGACTACCTTGCTGGATTGTCAGATGGTGTGTTGCCTTCCCAGCACTGACCTTTGGGCTTGAGTTGTTAAGACTTCTACTAGAAACTATTGGATTTGAAAACAACACACCGTGTTAATCTGCTCAACCATGCTACAATGTCTGTTATCACATAACTCCTGTTTGTTAACTGTTAAGATAATTATCAAGTTAGTTCTTTCTGCATTTTAAATCCCCTACTTAGCATATTTGGAAATCTGCCAACTAAAGAAATCTTCATGCAGTAACCAAACTGGGATATAGCCCACAAAAACTTATGCCAAATAAAGCTTGATAGCTTTTACAGTGCCACTGAATTCTATCATTTTCTTTGTGTCAGTCTAATATAGCTGGCTCTTGGAAATGCCAACATGTGTGTGTATGTATTAAACATAACCAAAATAATCTAAGAAAAAATGTATTTCAGGACCACAAGCATCAAAGCTACAGAGAGTATGTCTTACTTTTAAAACTGTACAAGAAGGAAGGTCTGGCAGGTATCGTAATTTATTTCTTCTTAGATAAAGCTGTTCCAATGATGCCATGTTGGCCAATTCAGGAGGTATAGTTTCTAGGTAGTTCTTTGTGCAATCAAGCAGTCTTAAACCTATAGGAACAGGTCAAGTGTGTAGGAATCAGAATCAAAGTCAATAAAATACAATACCTTTACTGATTATAATAAAGGTGTATTTTATTTAAGGGTACATTTCCAGAAGGGGCTTCAAATATTAAGCACACAACCCAAATCAAATGCAAAGTCTTTCACAAGTATGCATGCAAGATTTTACAGTTACTGTATTGCATTTTGCAAAGAGTGGGCAAGAGGTAGGATGTGTTAGGGCTGCAACGTAAGACTGTGCAATGCATTAATGCCTTCAGAATATTTCTAAGTACCTAAGTTCTCCATAAACAAAACACAACAGTTTGGAGCCTTCAGGTTGAGCAGAGGCACTTCCACTTACATAAGGTAGTGAGATCAAGTTCTCTTCTTAAGAAACAGCCCTCTGCACCTCATCACATAATGTTCCAGAATGTCTCCTAACACTCTGGAAGGTGTTTTCAAGGGTTTGTTTTATTTTATTTATATTCTGCCATTCTCCAAACTCAAGATCCAAGGCAGCATATAACCTTTTAAAAACACAATACAACTAAACATCTTTCAAGACAAAACTTGAAACACAATTAAATCAAACTTCTATTTAAAAACCGCAAGTTTTAGAAACCAAAAACCTTCTTAAATAAAAAGGTCTTTATCTGTCGGTGGAAAGATAGCAGGGAGGGGTCCAGCTGGACCTCCCAAGAAAGAGAGTTCCACAACCTGAATAGTGACTATCACCAGTGAAGAGGTAAGTAAGAACTGCAGTGGCTGACATTCTGTTCAGCATTTACAATGTTGTAAGCTAAATTTTTGTTGTTTTGTGCCTTCAAGTTGTTTCCTACACATGGCAACCCTAAAGCCATGGGGTTTTCTTGGCATGATTTATTGAGAGGAGGTTTGTCATTGCCTTCCTCTGAGGCTGAGAGCATGTCCAAAGTGACCCGGTGAAATTTTGCTGCAGAAAGGTACAAGATCAAACAGGATCTGGCACCTCAAGGTACCAGATCCAGTCTGATCTAGGATGCTAAACAGGCTCAAACCTGGTTAGTACTTGGATGGGAGACCATGAATGAATACCAGGTCCTGTGGGCTATATTTCAGAGGAAGTGGCAAAACCATCTCAGCATATTCTGAAGAAATAGAGATTTATTTATTTTTGCTACATGAACTTTACAATAAACATGAGCTAACCAGAGTCTCCCAGCATGTGGTGTTATTCTTCAGGGTGAACACAGGAAAAACTTGTTGTGGTGCACAGACCACATCTGCTGACTACCAGGTTGGAAAATAAATGTTTTTACATGGAAATAAAGCAGCCCAGAAAACAACAGTCTGAACAGCACTTCCCAAACTCACTTTACAAAAACCAAAACACTATTTCACACAAAACAAGGCAAAATACCCAAAACTGAATACAAGCATATCAAGGTATAATTAATTACTGCCTTACTTTTCATTGCACTGATCTCTGCTGGTAGCATCTTCAACTCATTGTGAGCCAAATTAAGTCTCACCAAGTTTGTGAGAAATGCAAAACTCGTAGGGATATTAGACACATGGTTGTTGGAAATATCCTGAAGAAATAGAAGAAAGAAAGATTGATCAACACTATAGTTCTACTTACACATACCTTGGGATAAGCTTCTCTGAACACAATACAATATATTTCAGAATAAATACACATAAATGCCCCCAAGAATCCTTACACATCAAGAACAGTTTTTCAAGAGGCCTGACTGTCAGCAGAAGAGTCAATATGTAAAAGCCTTCTACTCACCAACTCTTCCAAATTGATTAACTTCCCAAATTCATCAGGTAAATGATTTAATTCATTGTGTTGCAGAAGTAGACTCCTTAAATGCTTTAGCTGGATAAGCTCCTTCGGTAAATCTTTCAGTTTATTATGACTATTGACAAAATAATTATGAAGAGATGCATTAGTACCAGTTTCTTGTAAACATCCCTGGCAAAGTAAAAGTCCAATATTATACCAGGAAATAAGGTGGTTTTTGCAGCCTAAACCTACCTGGAGTGAAAATGGTCAATCATCTCCAGGTCTCTCCAGGAAAAACCTAATTCATACCTATACAAGCTTTTTAAAAGTCACACACAGGCCTAAAATAGACCAGGAACCCCAAAATGGCCAGCTGTGGCTTTGGAAGTTTCCAGATTATTTTTGCCTCCTTTTTATTGGGGGGGGGGGAGCAGAATGGAATTGCCCATCTCTCATATACAAGATTGCAATGTATATCTGCCATGTGTATAACAAGACAAATTTGACCAAGGTGAGGATACCAAGCTCTCTGGCTGAGAATTCTAAATGTCCCTCCTTAAACTACAAATTCCAGAATGCAACAGGTGGCAGCCAGAGCAGTTAAAGTGGAATAGCAGGACTCTTATAGTGCGGTAATCTAGCAAATGTTTATTTCAACATTATCTTTCAAAATAATCACTGTTACCTATGTTAAAAAACACTGTACCATGATCCAATGAGACTATTTTGCTAACAGAAGAACTTCCGATAGCAAGACTGAGGGAGAAGCTATTCCACCCAAGAATGGTTCGAGGGTCAGGAAACCCTCCAAAAAAGAAATCCTGATGGCAAAGGGGAAACAGAGAACAAGAATGCTATACACAGTGTTGGATTTAACTCTACAGCTTGCAATTCTTTTATATTAGAAAGAAAGATCTGTAAATTAAAACACATTCTATTCCATAAACATTTTTCTGACAGTTTTACAATGTAGCTACCTCACATTAAGTTTCTGAAGGTTTTCCAGTGATCCTATAGCAGAAGGAAGACATGTCAGTTGATTATCATGCACCTAAAATGAAGAAGACATTTATCACAACATTTATTCTATCAGATAATAAGATAGTACTAGTGTCAGAAAGTCTGAATTTGAAAATTCAAACATACAAAAGATGCCTTTGCAATACATTTTAAATCAGAATTCCCCATTTTGTTTCTTTTTTGCCATTTCTTCTGTAACTGTTACTTAAAGGAGAGGCTAAAAACAAGTGACACCAAATGACAGGCTAAAAAAGGGGAGTGAAAATTAAAGGACCAAAGTCATACTAAGAAACATTGTTCAAACACATGTTTAAGGGTTCGGAACTAAAATCAAGTTCCTGCTTCACTATGCTAATCTTTTAAAAAAACCTTTGTTCACACATTCAACCAAGCTATACAGGCATACAAATCTCTTACAATGCAGCTCCTTTTTACAATTTTTTAAACACTCACTCATCCCATCCTTTTCCTTGTGCTCTGTCTTGATGGAGGATTTTTAGCAGCATCAGCATTGGGGGACAGTGATGGAAGACTGGACAAATATGTCCCTGCTTCTAGGAGATAATGGTAGCAGCAACCCAATTCTCAGGAGGATCTTACCTTCTCCACTGGGAAATAGACTTTTGATCATAGACTGCAGCAGTGTGTGCAGCAAACAATGCAATAATGCTTAAGTTGGGAAACAGTGGGATTCTATTCTAGCCAGGCCTATTGCAGCTCTGTGTACCTGCCTACAACAGCCAAGGTAAACTGTCCTCAGCATGTAAATAAACATAGAAATATAAGCATGGCCACCAAAATGCAAATCACAAGTAGAGGCTGGTGAATGGGGGATCATCTCTGGATGCATTAAGCTTTCAAGTGGTTTTCAAGTGGAAACCTTTGTTCAAGTGGAACACACGCTGAAAATGAATGTGTTTACTTATGCAAATCTTACCTGGCTTAGATGTTTAATTTCACATATGCATATTGTTAATTTTGGTTAACAAGTTTGCTGAAACATGTTGTGACAGTGTGCTACAGGAACCTATCACTATTCTTTCACTTTTATTTCTTCCTCTGATACCAATTTTTTCATGAAAGAGGTAATGCCGAGGAACACATCTATTTCAAATAACCAAGATTCAAGATTTTCCCTTAGAATTTTGACAATTCCTTCCGTCTCAATCAAAATCAGCCACCTTTATACTGTTTCTCTTCCACATTTCCACAGATCTCACTGATGCATTCATTCATTTGCTATCCTGTGAGGGAAACAAGTAACTGATCTAAGTCCAACCACTGGGCTAAGCAAGAATCTGTACTTGGGATTCTGTCATCAACTACACTTGCCGCATTCCACAGCTCACCAATGTGCAGATATGTCCAGCAAATTCCTTTCTAATGCTGGTCACAAAGTTGCTTCCTATGTGCTGGCTGGGTTATAGACACATGTTTTTACTCTAAAATCAGAATTTGCATCAAAACACTCACAGTATGGAAAAGGCGTATTTCCCCATCTTCTCACCAGCACATTATACAATATGAAAGAAGCATTTCACAGAGGTTTTTATACTCACGTCCAGCACAGTAAGTGCAGGTAAGAGTCTGATATCATCCGAAAGACACTTCAGTTTGTTGGAAGATAAAATTAGTTTGGTAAGATCAGTTTGCTCCCACCACCGATCACCACCACCGAACGAAAGATTCTGCTGTGCCTCTTCAGGAGTATCCAAGTTTATCCGCCATACATGTAGAGGCACTACATACGTAAAAGTGATATGCATGTATAAGTAAGAGCTTTAAATAACCATAATTCAACTGTCACTGGTACCTTTTTTGAAAGTTTTGACGGTTATGGCATTGTAACACAAAAAGAAAATATGGGCCTCAAGATCCTACATGTAAGACATATGTGCATCACTTAGCTACATCTCCATAGCTATGTGTTTCAATGTTACCCCTGAAACCCACCTTGTAAATAGTGAAGCCCCCAACACTGCCATTTTCATGTTGTCAGACACAGACCTGTGTGACTGGTACAAAGGCACCTGCGAAGATATAAGGAGCTGGTCACATTGCTCCTTAAATCCCCCCTCTAACATGGCTGTATTGGAGAAGCCAGCATCGGTTGCAACATAGCTTTTGGGTAGGATTTTGCTTCTTTTGTGTTCAGAAAACGAATTCTGAGCACCACAACAACCAAAGAAGTGAGTTGCAATGGTTTAAATCCAACTTACATCTTCATATCATCAAGTCTTGATTAGGTAAACCTAAAAAGGAGAATAATATTTTAAAGCTTCCTGGCTTCTACCATCTACCCAGTTGTTCCCCATTTCTAAAAGGAGCACTATGATCCCTATCAAATAGTGTGAGATCCCAGAATTTTCTGCATTAAGCCCATTTCTCAGTCTTACACAAGTTTCATCTCCTTAAAATGCCCTCTTCTTTACCTTTTCCTGACAAACAAGCCAGATAACAAGCTGTGTGCCTTCACTCCAAATGTAATAACACTAGAAGAAGCCTCCTGGAAATGTTATTTCTACCAGAAGCAAAGGGCACAGGCCTCCTTTACCAGAAACGTACACTTCCAAGAGCATTCCAGTTGTGGCTTTGAAAGTAGTTTTGCACTGTTGCACACAGCTTGTTTTTGGTCAAAAGATTGGGCGAGTGCAGTTTTGAGCACTATGGATATGTGCAGGGATAAAGGGTGTGTGTTGTATGCAGTCATTTCTGACTCGGGTAACCCTTGTTGTTGTTGTGTGCTTTTAAGTCAATTCTAACTTGTGGCAACCCTGTCATGGAGTTTTCTTGACAAGTTTCTTCAGAGGGGGTTTACCATTGCCATCCTCTGAGGCTGAGAGAATGTGCCATGCTCAAAGTAACCTGTGGGTTTCATGGCCAAGCCAGGATTTGAACTAGTCCAACACTCAATGCTGGCTCTCAGGGGGCAACCCTAAAAGCAACTTATGATAGGATTTTGTTGGCAAGCTTTGTTCACAGGAAATGTGAGGAGTCCACAGGACGCAGGCATGGGAATGAAAGTGGAAATAGTGGTGCTGGCTGCATCTGCACTGGAGAAATGACACAGCTTGACACCACTTTTAACTACCATGGCTCCATCCTACACAACCCTGGGATTTTGTAGCTTTGTGAGGCACAGAAGGTTAAAGACGTTGTGAAACTACAAATCCCAGGATTCCACAGGATGGAGCTAGAGTTTAAAAGTGGTGTGAAACTGCATTATTTTCTACAGTGTTGATGCACCTGCTGTAACTTGCGAAAGGGCCACAGACAGGCAGAAATGGACATTTCATCAAAGGCTGTGGGACTGAAGCCAAAGGCCAGGCGGCAGAGAACGAGGCCAAGGAAGTACTCTGACCTCCTCTGTCCTCAGTTGTGGCAAAGACGAGGAAGAAACCCTCAGAACTTAGGCCCATCAGGGTGTGTCTACATTGTATGAACAATGCAGTTGGACAACACTTTTGACGTCTCCCTCCTGTGGAATCCTGGGATTTGTAGCTTTATACAGATGTCCCCAAACTGTGCCCTTTAATCAGAGGCTTTTGGATTTGGGCTCCCAGAAGCCTCAGCCATGTTGGCCAATGGATCTTGGGAGATGGAGCCCAAAATCTCTCATTAAACTAGGGCACAGTTTTGGGGAGCCACTGCTTTACAAGAGGCCTCCCCCTTCTCTGCCGAAGTGGCGCCTCGCAAAACTACAAATCCCAGGATCCATGGCGGCTAAAAGTCCACTCCCTCCAGGGCGAAGAAGGCGCCTTTGTGTCCAGGAGGAGGAATCCCAAAAGGTCTCCCATTTTGAGCATCACTTTAGAGCCAGAAAAGAGTTAAAGCGGCGCCAAACCGGGTTATTTCTCCAGTGTGGATGCAGCCAATAAAGCCCATGAAAATGATCGGGGCGGTTCGTGTTATCATGGCCATCATCATCCACCATCATCACCTTGGCTGAGCTCCCGCCCAGAGAGGTTCAAATGGCCGCTCTTTCGCGCCGCCCGGATCAGGCCCTGAGGCACCGAGGAGGAGGAGGGGCCCGCCTCGCCCGCCCTGAAGCCCGACAAGGACGAGGCAGGAGGAGAAGAAGAAGGGGCCGCCCCGCGCCTCCGGGAGCCCGACATCTTCATGGCGGCCCTGTGCCTCCAGCCCCAGACGGAGGCGGGGAAGGAAATGGCGCCCAGGAGGAGGAGGAGGAGGAGGAGGAAGCACAACTAGGCCCGGGAAGAAGAGCCCTCAAGATGGAGCAGGGAAGGAGGCCTTGTTGTCTGACCCGGAACAAGCCTCTGGGAAGGAAGGAAAGGGCCCAGGCAGAGAAGGCCTCCCTCCGTTGAGGGAAGGACTACAACGAAGGAGGAGGACACTGCTTGCCCCAGAGGGACTCATTGGGGAACATTTGCCCATAGGGAGGCATTGCAGGATCCTTGCCCATAGGGAAACATTGGGGAGGGAGTTGGAGAAGACTTGCTATGGGCAAGCACTGTCATTTGTTTTAGTACGTCCTTCCCTTGAGAGTGGGCCTCACAAGTTGTTGTGTGACTTCAAGTTGTTTCTCACTTATGGAGACCCTATCAGGGGTTTTCCTTGTCAGGATTTGGGTTTCCCAGCACCCAGGCTGAGGGGTTTTTCTCAGCAGACAATGTACAGCCCACCCTTCTTATACACAGGTTTTTTTATCCACAGATTCAAACATCCACAGCTTGAAATATATACAGTATTCAAATAAAGTATAATTTCCAAATAGCAAACCTAAGGGCTGTTTGAGAGTGGAACACACTCCTTCCTTGGAGGTCTTTAAGCAGAGGCTGGATGGCCATCTGTCAATGGGGATGCTTTGACTGAGAGTTCCTGCATGGCAGAAAGGGGCTGGGCAAGATGGCCCTTGCGGTCTCTTCCAACTCGATCATTCTATATAAGGGACAACCAAGCAGAGCAGGAGGCTTACATCAAAACTGATACCAAACGGGAGAGGAAAACAAATAGGTGTGCTATAAATTCTAAGTCCCAGTATCCATAAATATGACAAGAGTACAACATTTCTTTCAAAAAATATGTCTCTGGTGAAAGATATTTACAACAGTACAGGAAAAGTCTTGGAATAGACATACAAAGTTATACCATACCACAGTGGATAAATCTTCTGTATACTATACAGTTTGAGATGATAGTCCGTAAACAGTAGCAATGTCCTGCTAATTCACACTGAGCCAGTTTTGTTGTAGAGTTACTAGCCACAATCGAAGCAATGGCAGTATATATGCACAGTACATCTTTCACTGGTAGCAGACGGCTACCTCCAGAGCGTTTGTGTGGCTGCTTCGACTCATTCGTCTTCTTCAGCAATGTTAAAGCATTCTATTCCGGATTATAATGCCAATGAGCTATTCTATGCTTCCAAATTATAGGTCAACTTCACTTAATAACTGCACGATCCATAAGAGACTAGTAGTATACTATACTACTAGGTCTTCCAGTGCAACTCTGGTCAACATCTTCCAGACATTGACCATAGAACTGTGCTGAGGAGCTGCAAATGCCTATTGGAGTGTTCTCTCAAGGAATCTAGGTCCTTCAGTGCCACTTTTGGTTATAGTTGACCATAGAGTTGCACTGAAGGATCTAGAGATTCATAGAGAAAACATATTAATAAAATCTTTGACTAATCAGGCCTAGAAACTGTAGTGCGTACACTGGTGACCTTACAACTCAATTTCTGCAATGCACTCTACATAGGGCTACCCTTGTACCTAGTCTGGAAACTACAGTTAGGACAAAACATGGCACCCAGGCTGATCACTGGTAAAACTAGAAGCAATCATATTACACCTATTCTGAAATCTCTTCACTGGCTGCCTATTGGTTTCAGGGTGCAGTATAAGGTGTTGATGATTACCTTTAAAGCCCTACATGGCTTGGGTCCAACCTATATAAGGGATCGCCTTCTTCCGTACAATCTGCCCTGCAACCCATAAAAACCAGACTAATGGCAACCTCCCAGAGGATGTTCTCCGCTTCCGCTGCTGCTCCCCAGACTATGGAACGCCTTTCCAGAGGAGATCCGTCAAATGACCAGCCTAGACAGCTTCAAAAAAGCTGTCAATATGGATCTTTTCTGGCAGGCCTTCCCAGAATCGTTCAGTCCAATTTCTCTACTCTCCCTACTTTATGTAACCACTGTCTCTACTAGAAAACTATCATTTGAACAGGTTTAATTTTTAAACTGTATTGTATTTAATCCTGTTTCAAAGGGGGCGGGGGGGGGGTCCATTTATTTATTGAAAGTATTATTATACCTTGATTTCTGCAGCAGAAAGGCGGGGTATAAGAATAAAGTTTATTAGTATTTATTATTTCCTGAATAGATTCCCTGTCATCAAAAAAGGGCTACAATGACTTCTGCTGCCGTTATATTTATTGTTGCCTTTCTTTATTATTTTATGCTGTTTTAAATAGTAAATTGTTTAATTGTATTTTAGGGGGGTGGGTGGGATTTGGGATATGGGTATGTATGTTTTAATATTGTAAACCGCTCCGGTTGTGTTACACAGAGGGACGGGATAAAAATAAGTGTTATTATTATGTATTTATTATTAATCAAACTTGCAAAAGTCAAAGCCACAGATAGGGAGAGACAAGTATAGTCTCAAATGTGTGTGTGTGTGTGTGTGTGTGTGTGTGTGTGTGTGTATATATATATATATATGTGTGTGTGTGTGTGTGTGTGTGTGTGTATTAATATATATATTCTCAAAAGGTCTCAATTTTGCTCCTATTGAACACCCTTTTAAAAAAAATAATACTTTTTGAAGGCAGCTAACCTTCCCAAATCTCTAATCCCTAGGCTTGGTAAAACAGCCATCTTAGACAGAGACATAAAATAAAATGTAACTTAAACACATACAAACTTAGATCCACTGCTGTAAGTAAATTTTGGGCTGAAACAGGCTGCAGAAATGATCCATCTTGAGACCACTTTACGAGCCCTGGCCCAGTGCTAGGGAATTCTGGGAACTGGAGTTTATTGTGACGCCAGAGAAAGCTCTCTACCAGAGAAGGCTAAAATGTCTCACAAAACTACAGTTCCCACAATGCCCTAGCACTGAACCAGAGCAGTTAAAGCAGTCTCCGACCGGATTGTTCCTGCAGTCCGTTTCAAGCCTTTATGCCCACACAAAGGCTGCATCCACACTGCAGAAATGATCCAGTTTAACTGCCATGGCTCAATGCTAGGGAATTCTGGGAATTGTACTTTGTTGTAGTACCAGAGCTCTCTACCAGAGAAGGCTAAATATCTCAAAGCTACAATTCCCAGAATTCCCTAGCACTGAGCCATGGCAGTTAAACTGGATTATTTGTGCAGTCTGTTTCAACCCTCAGGCTGCATCCACACTGCAGAAATAACCCGGTTTAACACCGTTTTTAACACCACAACAAACTCCAGTTCCCGTATAAATCCACAGCGCTAGGCCAGGGCAGTTAAAGCGGTGTCAAACCGGCTCATACATGCAGTATGGATGCACAGCCAAAGCGACTCAGAGGGTGAATATAGCTCCAGCCTGCGACAAAGGCAAGCAATCCCATAATCAATAGCAAAAGGGCCCCTTTCCCCCTAGAGCCCTGCGCAGATATTCTGCGCAAGACGTTCGAGAGGCGAAACCTAAGGCGCGCATGCGCAGCAGCGCCGCGTTCGAAGGAACTGGGCATGCGCAGTACGCAGCACCTGGCCTTGCTGAGTTGTGAGCAGGCGCCGGGGGTAGAGGGAGGGGGACCGCTGAGGATTGTGGGACATTGCGGCCCAGGCCTAGCGAGCAGCGTTCGACGGCGGTTAGGGCGCGCGCGCAGGGGGGGAAGCACAAGGGGGATCCCTTTTTTCCTTCGGCCGTTCGACGGGAAGCGCTGAGGGACAAGACAAAACAAAACTTAAGAAGACGTCGGGAAGCGCCTCCGGTTCCGCAAGGCCCCCTCGAGGCCTGTCTGCCCTCGATGCGCGTCTAGAGTGGCCGGAGAAGAGGCAGCGCCATGGCTTCCAGCAGCGGCACCGATGTCATCCAGGTCACCAACGTCTCCCCCAGCGCCACCTCCGAGCAGATGAGGACCCTCTTCGGCTTCCTGGGCAAGATCGAGGAGCTGCGCCTCTTCCCTCCCGAGTGAGTCCCCCCCCGGAGCCAGGGCCAAGGCCTTCCTGCCTCCATTGGGCCCAGGGCCTTTAAACTGGGGGCGAATTTCAGCCCCAGGTCCCTCGATTATCGGTCATTTTAGGCTGCATCAATAGAAGTATAGTGTCTAGATCCAGGGAAGTCATAATAGTGCCACTCTGTTCTGCTCTAGTCAGGCCCCACCGTGGGGGTCTTCAAACGGAGGCTGGATGGCCCTCCTCCTCGGTCAATGGGGCTGGACTGGATCAGGGCCCTTCTTGGGGTCTCTTCCAACTCTATGGTTCTAGGATTATTTTAAACCCAGAATTTTAACCATAAATCAGCAGGGAGGCCACGCTTTTGTACAGCACTTTATACATAAAGCTCATAATAATAATAATAATAAGGAGCTTGAGTGGAAAGGAGCCTTGTTCCCAGTAGGAAATTCATCCAAATTCCTGGGAGCCTGAATTCAAAATGAACCCAAGTTTTTATAGTATTTTGAACAAAGGAAACTACAAATCACATTTTCATGGGTTACATCGGATTAAAACATTTACACCCCCATATATTCATTGGATATCCTAGCATACATCTATCCCACATCGATCAATCTTTTATCTATCTATATGTTTTGTTTCACTGTCCTTAAAAGCCGTTTACGCAGTGCTTCCTTTTTACTTAGGAGCCATTTCCAAACTGTTTACATCCCAAAGCAGAGGATTTTGACACGACCCGAATCCTTCATCCTCCTGACAAACTTTGCCCTCAGTTTCATTTCAGTACTATAACTTTCAACCCCTGAGCATCAGTAAAAGTCTGAATTTTAACTACTCTGCCACATTATTACTGCTCTTGATGCTTTTAAAAAAGGCTGTCAGGACGGATCTCTTCCAAGACTAACCTCCATTTACACCGACGTGGACTTCAAAGAATCAAAGAGTAATACTAATGGCAGAGTAAAATGGGAGTCCCATATATAAAGTGACAAAATCAACGTTTGCTTTTTGGAATATCTATATCTATCTATAGAGATATATGAATATTTTCAATCTATGGATGCTTGAATCTGTGCACAAAAGAAGTAGGCTCAAGTCTATGGAAGCTCATGGTACCATCTTTTGCCTTTCATTTAGTTTCAAAGATGCTACAAAAGATCCCCTTGCATACTGATTTTACAGACCAGCCCAGCTGTTGCTATGTCTTTGAATTTGGAACAGTTCATTTATTCATTATTGAACTCATACCCTGCCTTTTCCCCCAAATTGGGATCTATGGAGGCTTATAATATTTAAAAAGAGCCAAATAAAAAATAATAATTTACAAAAATTGAAATGACTTAAACATCAACATTATTAAGAACATGATTAAAACAGCTAAAACGCTTAAAACATACAGTCAGTCCTGTGTAGCCGCTGATTCTTTATCCTCAGATTCAACCATTCATGGCTTGGAGATATTTTAAATATATATAAATTCTATAAGCAAACCTTGATTTTTTACATTTTCTGTATGTAGAGAGATCTTGTGACACTTTTCAGTGTTGACGTTTTCTGTAAAGGATGCCATTTTACTGTGCCATTGTATTCAGCGCGACTTGAGCATCCATGGATTTTGGTGTCAAATGGGTGTCCTAGAACCAAACCCAGAAGGGCCCACTATATTTAAAAGCATTTCTGTAAATGATTAATACATGCATACACAGAGAGAGAGAGAGCACACCATTTCAGTCATTGCAACTCCATGGTTAAGATTCAGAAGCCTGCCTAAATAAAAACGTCTTCACTTGCCGGCTGAAGGACAGGAGAAAGGGAGTCAACCAGACCTTCTGTGGAAGGGAATTCTACAGTCTGGGAGCTCTTCCCCAGATCTTTATCCTGTGAGGTGATGGGACTAAGAGAAAGCCCTCCTCTCCAAATCTCAACACACACCCTGGTTTATATATGGAGATACTATCTTTCAAATAGTCTGGATCCAAGCCAATAGCATTGTCATATTGAAACTTATTTCCATGTTGATCATGACGGGCCCTTAATTGCACACTTGCATTGCGCTCCCCTCAGATAACACTTTTGAGTCTTTATGGCTTACACGAGGAGTCTTAAAAGTTCAGGCTTATTATTTTGTTTAAATGTACACAGTGATTATGTTGGAAAACAGAAATTATAGAAGTGCAGGATTAGAGATCCTTTAAGTTGTAAAAACATATACTATTGTGGTTTTCCTGCTAAGTTTTAACTTCGAAAACCAAAATGGTGTAGGCGAGCATAGAAACAAAAAACTGTAGTATCGGCCGAACATGGTGGACTGTATATATACCAGTTACCTGCCATCGTCCCTGCAGAGAAAAGGAGGCTTTTTACAGTACACAGTTATGGTACTTTGCTTCCACTTTAACTGACATGGTTAGATCCTGTAGAATCCTTGGATTTATAGTTTGATAAGTTACTAGAGCTCTCTGCCTGAGAATTAAACTGAAACTACAAAATTTACAAGGTTCCATAGGATAGAGCTATGCCACTTAAAGGAGTGTCAAAGTCCTGTAATTGTGTACTATAAAAGGGCCGGGGTGACTTGATGTTCTTTTGCAAAAAGGTATTTTCAGGATCAGCTAACATAGAGTATATATACTGAAGTATACCCTTCTGCTTCATAAATTCAAAAACATAGGATCACATGGACTTTAAAGTTTTTTAAAAAATAATTAAAGTCAAACTAAGACTGCATTGTCCATCTCCCAGATCTGTGGACGACATACTCTCAAGTCAGTATACTGATTGTGTGCATAGAGTGTCAGATCATAGATGGCTTCAGTAATCTATAAGACTGAAAACTTGGCTTTCATGCTCTAGAATTCTGATGCTTGTCCAGTGGAGGTGTAAAAAAAGCATAGTCATTTAATCTCACTTGATGTGCAATTGTCCCTTCTTATCTTCTTCCAGGACACAACCCCCCCCCACCCCAGATAACAAAAAAATGCTCCATTCTTTTCTATGACTGTACGGTGTGTGCGCAGGCGCACGCATGCATATCCATTTAAAACAATGGGGCTTGCTGCCCACGGAGGCTCAAATTTGTGGACAGCAAGCCCGCAGATAAAAAGAGCCCACTGTATTAAAATTTCAGAAGCTTTTTTCAGTGTCTCCTAATAGTTGAGCTGAAATATTTGATTGAAGGGAAATATCAGGAAATACACTTAGGATAAAATCCTGAAGAAACTTACCAGGGACTGGGAGTACAGTGGTACCCCGGGATACGAATTGACCGCGTTACGAAATTTCCGGGATACGAAAAAGCTCCATTGAAAAAAACTGTTCCGGGATACGAAGGTTTTTTCGGGTTACGAAATTTTTTCGGCGCGAAATTCAAACGCGACCGCTAGCCGCGCTTTGGAAAAGCCTTTTTCGGCTTGCGAAATGCATCGGGTTACGAACGCCGCAGCGGAACGAATTAATTTCGTAACCCGAGGCACCACTGTATGTCTTAGTAGACATAACTTATTTCTGAGTAAACAATCATAGGATTGCTCTGTTGAGATTTAACAGACCCATTCAAAAATTGACTGAATATGTTGGGCCCTTTTGGTTTCAGGACCCACCATGTATACAAAAATCTGTGGATGCTCAAGCCCCATTAAATACAATGGATAGTTAAATGATGTATAGAAAAAGGCAAAATCGAGGTTTGCCTTTTGGAATGTACATATTTTTTGAACATTTTTAAGCCGTGGATAAAGAATCTGTGGATATGGAGGGCCGACTGTATTTTTCTTTGAAAAAAATGTAATTGTAAATATTTTAAGACATGAGAATGCAATAATATGTACTTTTAAAAAACAAACAAAAATGAATTGAAATCCTTGAAAGTACATGCTAACATAAATCAGTTAGTCCTTAAAGTGCCACTGGATTTCTTCTCTTTTCATGCTGGAACAGACTAACACTGTTATCCTTTTGGGAGCGGCTACAGTGGATGGTGCCAGCTGGATCAGAAATCCATTAGATTTAACATGCTTCCTAGGATTGTAATCTGAAAAGGGTTAATCAGAACTTTTAAAACATCTTAATAATGGGTCTTTTTATCGGGTTTGTGGTGGCCTGGAGCCAATTCTAGGGTTCCAGAGCACACAGCATCTTCATGCTCTGGAACCATAGCTCGGAAGGGCAGCGCCATTGTTATGCATGGCAACCACACAGCCACGACAAGGATCCAGCCCAAAAAGGAGCTCCAAAATGTAGCGCCTTCCAGCGATGCCACCAGAAGCGCCTTGGGGTGGTGCCGTGATGTCCGCGTGTTGATGGTGTCATGCCGTGCAGCATTCAAACAGCACAGCGCGCGCATGACATCACGGCACGCCCAAGGCGCTTTCTGTGGCGTTGCTGGAAGGCGCTACATTTTGGAGTGCCTTTTTGGGCTGGATCCTTGTCGCTGCTGTGTGGTTGCCATAGGAACGATCCGGAGAAGAAAAGGGGCTGCCTCTAGCTGCCTCTTTCTTCTCATCTGAACTGGGCCTATGTCACCTATTAATTTTATGAAACTGTTTTTTATAATGTTCAGACTGGTTTTACCAGTCTTATGGCTCTCGGGAACTTCTGTGGAAATGAAACATTTTCAGTCCAAATTGGCCTGCCTTTGAGAGGAGTGTGGTTGGTGGATTCTAGAAATCTGGTACTGAATGACCTCTTTCCATTTTTAGAATCCACTGACCACTATTTGAAATGATGAAGAGGATAGTGAATTGGCAAATTTACCACCACTGTCTCTAGAGGTCTCTTCTTCTGAGTTCCTTTTTATCGATTTTGTTAATATTATTATTATTATTATTAACCTTTATTTATAAAGCGCTGTAAATTTACACAGCGCTGTACATACAATCTTTTTAATTGGCCGGTTCTCTGCCCTCAGGCTTACAATCTAAAAAGACACGACACAAAAGGAGAAGGGAGTGGTGGTGGGGAAGGGACCTCTCTAGTAGCATAATACATATAAAGTACATAGCAATACAGGAAATGATTCAATAAAACAGCCAACAAAAGAACATCAAATAGCAAGTGACAGTTATGCAATGCCTGGGAACGCTTCTCTGAACAGAATGGCCTTCAACTCCGTTTTGAAGCTGGTTAAAGAAGTGATGGCTCTTGCTTGTGGGGGAAGAAGTTTCCAGGAGTGAGGGGCAGCGAGTGAAAAGGGGCGAATCCGAGATGAGGCAGAGGAAATCCTGGGCTGGGACAGGAACCCTTGACTACCAGAACGGAGGGCCCTAGTGGGAAGGTGAGGGGAAATAAGGTCTGATAAGTAAGGAGGGGCCAGCCCATGGAGGGCTTTAAATGTCAACAGTAGGAGCTTATACTGAATGCGGAAAGGGAGGGGGAGCCGTGGTCACAGCGGTGGGCGGAAGTGATAATGCGTGCAGCTGAATGCTGGACAGAGATTAAAGGACGGAGGTGAGAAAGAGGAAGCCCAGCCAGGAGGACGTTACAGTAATATTAACAAAATACAGAAATATGTATTATAAAAGTTATAAATTTCCCTTATGTACCTGTCCAAATTATATTTTCTTATTTATTTTATTTAGGTCCAAAACACACTGCAGAAGTAATCCATCTTGGCTCAGTGCTAGGGAATCCTGGGAACTGTAGTTTATTTGTGGCATCAGAGCTCTCTGACAGAGCCAGGCAGTTAAAGCAGTATCAAATTGGATTATTTTTGCAGTGTGTTTTGGACCTTAGTTAGTTTGTTAGCTGTTGTGGGCTTTCAAGTAATTTCTGACTTACGTTAACCCTGAGATTCATGAGGTTTTCTTGGCAAGATTTGTTCAGAGGAGGTTTGACATTGCCTTCTCCTGAGGCTGCTAGAATGTGACTTGCCCAAAGTCACCCAGTGGGTTTCATGGCCAAGCTGAGAATTGAACCCTGGTCTCCAAAGTCCAACACTCAAACCATTACGCCGGGGTAGGCAACCTGCGGCCCACGGGCTGGATGCGGCCCAGCGAGGCCTTGGGACTGGCCCCTGTCTGGTCCTGCCGCCGATTGCTGCCGGGGCCTTTTGGGGGCAATTGTCTATAGAAGCCTCAGAAACATGCATTTATATTAACATTTTTTTTTAAAATCAGCAAATTTTTTCACGTGTCCTCCATTTTTTTTTTTTAAAAAAAGTGTCTTCCATTTGAAAATTTTGTCCTACCTTTGTCCTGGTTTATTTATATATTTAATTTTTTTTTTTTAAAAAAAAATATTTAATTATTTATTTTTTTGCTTCGGCCCCCCCGTTGTCTGAGGGACAACAACCTGGCCCCCAGCTCAAAAAGGTTGCCTACCCCTGCATTACGCCATGCTTATTTGTATCCCATGTTTTTCCTAATACTGGAACTCAGGGTGGCTTAAAAAATACTGACACCAATACAGGTTAAAAACACAAAAAAGCTTGATTTAGATATATATATATATATATACAATGGTACCCCGGGTTACGAAATTAATTCGTTCCGCGGTTAATTTCGTAACCCGAAATACCTTCGTAAGCCGAATTCCCATAGGCGCTAATGGAAAAAAATAGCTCTCTGCTGCCCTCCGGTGGCGAAATAGCGCCGCGGTTTTTTCGTAACCCGAAAAAACCTTCGTAACCCGAAACAATAAATCCCTATGGGATTTATTCGTATCCCGAAAAATTCGTAACCTGGGTAATTCGTATCCCGGGGTACCACTGTATATATAACCATTAAAAAAAACATTAAAAGACAGAATATAATAATCAAGGAAACAGCACAAAATTAAAAGTCCATTGCAGCCAACTCCAGAAAGTCTGTCAGAACAGGAAATTTTTCACTAGCCAGCAGAAAGAGAGCAAGGAGAAAGAGAGCGAGGAGGGGGCCATTCCAGCCTTCCTAGAGAAGGAGTTTCAGAGCTCAGAAGCTGATAATACCCTCCCTCTGTTTTCCAACAATGCACCCAGGAAGATATTGAAACCTAGCAGCCTTCCCTGAAGCTCTTGGGCAGGCTCATACAGGAAGATACGGTCTTCTAAAAAGCCTAAAGACCCACCCGTATCTTGAAGTGTGCAGTTATTTATGACGTTACATTGTAGTAATTTATCTTGTGTTTTACTTGCATGCAATAGTAATGAGCAGATCCTAGCTGTTAGAGCAGGGTGATAATGGTCACATATCTTTTTTTTTCTTCTTGAAACTGCTTATGTTGTAATGACAGACAGTAGTGCAAAGTTAAAACATCATTGCAGTTCATTTTCCTTTCTGTTTTTAAGTCAAGAGATTTTCTTGTGTTTGTTGATTTGTCACCTAATATGCTTACTGGTGTTTTCTCTCTCTCCAGTGACTCTCCTTTGCCTGTTTCTTCACGTGTATGTTTTGTAAAGTTCCAAGAACCTGACTCTGCAGTTGTGGCACAGCATCTGACAAACACTGTATTCGTCGACAGAGCATTGATAGTCGTACCATATGCAGAAGGTTTGTGAATTGTTTAATGATCTATGAAGCCATAGAAAAATAATACTAAATCCTGATGTAGTTTAATAGCATGAAGTTTAGTATGTAAAATATGTCAGTTATATTTACATTTTTAAAACCCTTGGTATACTGATATCTCTAGTATTGTATACAAAACAGATCACACATTTAATCATCAAACAATGTCTGAAACTTGCCTATCAGTCTTTTTGGAGAGACTGTAAGAATTCTAATATAGTTAAGCAGCATTCTTTGGTATCTTATTTTCCTCAGGTGCCCTCATTGGTCTTTGGAGCTGTCTTTTGCAACTAAAAATGCATAAACAAAGTGTTACTTTACACTATCTGGTCTATTTTGACCATGATTCATTCTCCCTCCTAAAGGAGGGCTGGAAATTTACTGACATTTACAAGGCAGTGCACTGTCTACCGCAGTTGACACTTCAGACACATTTATCCTTTCTAAAAATTCTGGTATACCAAGGGTTTTATCTCTGTTAGCCAGAAAATATTTCCAAAGGTGCTTATATGGGCACTGGGTGTTAGATCTTATTCCTCATTTTCTTGTTCAACCTTGCTATATTTTCTAGAATTTCACTAAATAATAAACTCTTCTCTCTGTTATTTGTGTGTGTGATTTTATAGTGGAGAAGGCAAATGCAAAGGCCCTTCCAGATGACTGAAACAGTGGGGTCCTCTGCAGCTACAGGGGATTCTAGACATTAACTAAAGGCCAGCAAGCACTCAAGTCCCCCAAGTGTTTTCCTGGTGTAATCACTTGTTAACAACATTTTTTTCTCTTCTTTTTCTTACATTTTTAGGCTGTTACAGTAATTTGAAAAACAATGAGCAGGGTTGGGAACATAACTATAATTCTGTACCAAGAAGACTACTCTTCTAACAAGTTCTGTTGAACTTCTGTAGATTCCATCACTACTGTTTCAAGGGCACCACTTACTGATCAAGTAGTAATCTTCTTAAATCACTCAAATACAGTAAAATGTTTGCAGTGTTACGCTGCATTCCTACACATAAATTGCTAAATCTCATTGGAGTTAACGGGATTTAAGCAGCATGGCTTTGTATCAGATTGCAGTGTCTTATATACAGTGCCTTCTTTGGAACAAGTCTGTTTACACATTAACAAGGCAGAGAAATGCAGTGTGCGGACAAACCTGGTAGAATTTAATTGTTAGTATTAAGATATTTCTAACTGAAACTGTAAATAGTGTAAGCATCTTCTAATCCTTGTCCATTTGAAAATGCCCCCAATCCCCTATTTTTAAGGATTTAAATCTTTCCATGTTGTTTTGGGTGAAATTTTGAGATGACTTGCATTTAAGGACAAATAGATGTGACAGTGGTAGTATGTTTAAACATGGGTTTACCCCAATTTCATAGAAGGCAATGTGAAAATCCATCTTTAACTGTAAAATTGGTGCATGGGTGAAGACTGCAGAATCCTACCTGTACCTGCAGCTTAATTTCCTTATTGTGTGTTTTTTCTTCATCTGAGTGCCACTGTGGAAATGTGCTCTCTGCTTACAGAAAGGGGATTGAGAAAGATAAGCAGCAGGTTGGGGTAGGCTTCAGAGCCTTTCACTGTTGTGTTACTCCTGCTGTTTTGTTGATGTAGATCCTTTTTATGTTATTGGGGCAAGACTGCTACTGTCATACGTACTTTAACTCTAATCAGTAGCAACTGATGTATCTATAAGGCAGTGTTTAAATACTTAAGTCAGAGATTGAAGTATGGTTGATGTAATATTTTTCTCTTTATAAATTTGATTTTATACTTGCACTAGAATGCTACATAACTCATAAAAAATATGACAGCCAAAGAGATAACATAAGAATCTACTAATGGTTGTGAAAGACGCAATTTTTGTTGGGGATCTACATACATTCGTAGTTTGTGGAGGATTGCAGTCCTGGACACAGTACTGTGTCAGAATGATCTACTCTTTTTAATGACTTCTTTCTTCTTTTAATTCTTTATTTACGGAAGCAGATAGGCTTCACTCTTCAGTTGTTTGTTTCAAAATTCTGATTTCCACCAGCTACTTTAGCATTATTCAGTCAGATATTTTTAATTCATTGGGATGGCTCATGGGTTTTCAGGTACATGCTTAAGTATTCTGCTGAATTTAAGTCTACTTTTTATTATTCTTGTCATATGTTTTGACATTACCTAGTTCAACGCATTAAAATGCTGCATTGTGTTGATCATAGACCTGTATCAGCAACATTCCAGTTCTTAGTGTGTATCTTGTACCATATCTTGGTATTGGTTGTTGCTTTGTGTTCTAGACTTAACACAAAGTTCACGGTAAGACAAATACTACTGTAAACTTTGCTGTAAAATTCAAGGATTTCAAGGAGCTCAAATATTAACAATGGCTTTGGGTGGGGTTGTGTAGGTTCTTTGGTTAATGTTTGTTTCTTTTGTCTGTTTCTTTTTCTTCATTTCTACACATTCATGCAGTATGTCATGGTTCTAACAAAGCAGCAGTAAAAAACTCTTGACGCATGAAAATTAACTGGTGAGGGGCCTCATTGCTTTTTTAAAAAATTGTAGTTTTATTTCTGAATAACTTTTTTCCTAAAAATGAGAGGATCAAATGCATGACTACTTAATGGATGCTGATCTTCTGTGAGGTGTCTCAAGATAAGAGGATGTTTAGTTAAATGCCAGAAATGTTATAGTTGCACTAAATCTGTGTAAGCATAAATAATATCCTCTGAGACATAATTTTGCATGCAAAATTATCCCATAATCTCTATAGATGTGTTTATATTGATGCGTTAATGCCCTGTATCTAAATGACCTCCCCTCCCCCCTTTTCCCACCATAACTTTTGGTATTGAAATTATGACAGCTCAGTGACAGAAGAAAGATAACAGTGCTGTGTATTATACATTTGTTTATATTATCGGCACTTCTCAGTATAGGTGGAAGGAACCATTACCTTTATTTAACAGTGGTTTTTCTTTTTTGTTGTTGTGTTTTACAGTTCTTTTCCCTGGTTCAGCCTGAACTATATACCAGGCCCTGCTGAAAATACCACCCAACAGTTTTCTTCTGCAGCTTATCCAGTTTCTCTTAAGTGCCCTGTACATATTGTATGTTTTATGATGAGATGCAGTCTTTTTAATATGTATTGCAGAAACACTACTGGTATTTGCAAATATATAGTACAGTTATCTTATTGAACTCTCATATTGGGGGCTTGGGCACATTAACAGATTAATCCATATGTATAGGGCTTTTGCTGTTGGTTAAAATAACAACGATCAACATTACTGTTTGTCTCACGTTGGACCTTTTGTAAGGTTATTCTCCTTGGAGGATAGGCTGTAAAACTAGACACTTAGCAACCCACAAGGCTGTAGATCAAAAGTTTCTTATGAAATGACAGTACATAGCTACATTCTTGGTACAGTGAGCTTGACACACATTGGAGCGTGTATTTTACTGCACAGGTAAGGAATGTGCCACATTTTAGGTGCTTACATAAATACATACACATGAACACACATGCAGAATCTATAAATGGAGCTCTGTGGAAACCTCCCCATCCATGTGACATGTCAGCAAAAGCCCTACACGTTTCCTTACCCTCTCTTAAGATTTACAAAATTGTATGGTAGGTTTAAAAAAGAAATCTTAGTGAACTGTACCATATTATTAACCCCTAAATCAAACTTTTTTTGTCTTGTGTATCTTGATTTTTCTGTGTGCTTTATAGTGAAGCAGCCGACACGAGTCGTTGTTCATAATACAGCTTTTGAAAGTTGAGAGCACACCCCTGGAGAACCGACTGTGCTTGCTTACGTTTGGTTCATGACTTAAAAATCGAGTACAGGTGATGAAATCTTGGCAGTGTTAACAAAAAAGTAGTGTGTATTGTGCTATTTTTTTATTCTAGAACTTAACCTTTTGTAGAGAAAAAGGAACAGTCAAATTTTCACACATTCTGAAGTTTCATTCTGACATACAAATTAATGATAAATTATTAAGAGATCAAACATTGTATTGTAGCCAACATTAGTACTTTCAGCAAACTCAGGTGGTGTTTCAGGGAGACATTTTCTGGGTGTATTTGTGTGTGGATTATTTTTTTTAAAAAAATGAACATTGATGAGTGTCTTCTAATGCAAAACTGTCTCTCTGCAGGAGTTATTCCTGATGAGACTAAGGCTCTGTCACTCCTGGCTCCAGCTAATGCTGTGGCAGGTCTTCTGCCGGGTGGTGGACTCCTGCCTACCCCCAACCCACTTTCTCAGGTAAGCTTTCACATTATGTAGTATGTAAAAGATGGTACAGCATGTGCTATTTTAGTCTTACTGTGCTAGTTTATTTAGATTTCTATTGTATTTAGACTTGTACTAGCCTTTGTAACAAAATAATTGCAAAATGCATGTTGGTTTATAAATGTCTAAGTAACAGTTTGTTGGATCTAGCCAACATTAAGATAGTATTTTGATACCTATCCCTTTATTGTCACTTTGGAAGTATATACAGTGGTACCCCGGGATACGAAATACCCACGTTACGAAATTTCCGGGTTACGAAAAAAATCCATTGAAAATAATTGTTCCGGGTTACGAAGGTTATTTCGGGTTACGAAAAATTTTTTGGTGCTTTTCGGCGCTTTTTCGCACGAAATCGCAGCTTTTCCCCATTAGCGCCTATGGCATTTCGGCTTGCGAATGCTTTTCGGGTTACGAAAGCGGCGGCGGAACGAATTAATTTCGTAACCCGAGGGAGCACTGTACTGTGGTCTCACTCTGAGTAGTCACATTTAACTAGTGGAATATACGTAAATGTTTTTGCATCATTCAAAATTGATTCATTAGGCCTACTGTGGTTGGGACTACCAGTAGAACTAAAACCTGTGGCATGTTCCTTTGAAGGCTAAGTGAAATATGCATACCTTTGCATGCCAGTCTGATAATTTCAGCAAGTGAGATGAAGCTGGTGATGCTCTCTTGGAATTTGTTATACAGTGGGAAGGGGAAGCCAAGTATAGTCAGACACACATTCTAGAATTCAAGAAAGCTGATTTCTGTAAACTTTGGGAATTACTGGCTGTAATTCCGAGAATAATACTGAACGAGAAGGGAGTTCAGGATGTATGGGAGTTTCTTAAAAGTGTGATACTAAAGGCATAAACTAAAACTGTTCCAATAAGAAGAAAAAAATGGGAGGAATCTAAAGAAACCAGAATGGTTAGCTGAAGAACTTTCAACTGAGCTAAGTGTTTAAAAAATGTAGAAGAAATGGAAAAATGGGGAAAACACCAAAGAGGAATTCAAGCATATAGCCAGTATATGTAGGGGAAAGGTAAGAAAAACTAAAGCACAGAATGAATTTAGGCTTGCTAGACAGATTAAAAACAATAAAAGGCTTTTTTTAGTTATGTACACAGCAAAAGGAAGAAAAAGGGCCGCTGCGTGGAGAAGATGGCCAAGTACTAACTGAGAATAGAAAAAAGGCAGAACTATGTAACTCCTTCTTCGCTTCTGTTTTCTGTAGAAAGGGAAACAGTGCACAACTTGAGAAGCGGTAGTCACCATTAAGACTCAACATGGGTTTCTCAAAAAGAAGTTATACCAAACTGATCTGATCTCCTTTTTTTTATAGAGTCCCAGGCTTGAAAGATGAAGGAATGCTGTGTATATAGCATATCATAATAATAATAATAATAATAATAATAATAATAATAATAATAATAATAATTTGTTTTATTTATATACCACTATTCCAAAGATCATAGCGGTGAACAGCAAGTAAGCTAATTAGCAAGTAAGCTAATTAGCAAGTAAGCTAATTTGCCCCCAACAGTCT
>NC_056525.1:92438892-92470573 GCF_019175285.1 Sceloporus undulatus
GGGTACTCATTTTAGCGACCTCGGAAAGATGCAAGCCTGAGTCGAGCTTGGGCCCTTTTGCTGGTCTTGAACTCGCAACCTTGTGGTCTTGAGTGAATGGCTGCAGTACAGGCATTTAACCACTGCGCCACCAGGGCTCCTTGATTTTAGTAAGACTTTTGACAAATTTCCCCATGATATTCTTGCAAAGAAGCTAGTAAAATGTGGCCTACACAGTGCTACTGAGGTGGATTTGTAATTGGCTGACTGACCGAACCCAAAGGGTGTTCACCAAGGGCTTATCATCATCCTGGAGAGAGATGACTAGTGGAGTGCCACAGGGATCTGTACTGGGCCCTTTGCTATTCAACATCTTTATCAAATGACTTGGATGAAGGAATAGAGAGCATGCTGATTAAATTTGCAGATAATATTAAACTGGGAGGGTTGCTAATTCCCCAGAGGACAGGATTAAAATGACTTTAACAGGTTGGAGGGCTGGGCTAAGCTAACAAGATTAATTTCAACAGGGGGATCCTACACCTAGGCAGAAAAAAATGAAATGCGCAGATACAGGGTGGGAGACACCTGGCTAGTTCATGTGAAAGTGATCAAGGAATCTTAATAGACTACAAGCTGAACATGAATCGGCAGTGTGATTCAGCAGCCAAGAAAGCCAACTTGATTCTTGGTTGCATCAACAGGAATACAGTGTCTAGATCAGGGGAAGTGATAGCACCAATGTATTCTGCTTTGGTAGGGCCTCACCTAGAATACTGTGTCCAGTTCTGGGCACTTCAGTTCAAGAAGGATGTTGATAAGATGGAGTGTGTCCAGAGAACCTTAATGGTGAAAGGTCTGGACGCCATGCCCTATGATGAGTAGCTTAGGGATCTGAGAATGTTTAGCCTGAGGAAAAGAATGTTAAGAGGGGACATAATAGTCATGTTTAAATATTTGAAGGGATGTCATATTGAAGAGGGAATAGGCTTGTTTTGCACAGCTCCAGAGGCTAGGGCAAGGAGCCATGAATTCCGACTACAGGAAAAGAGATTCCATCTAAATCTCAGGAGGAACATCCTGATGGCCAAAGCTGTTCAACAGTAGAATATGCTACCTGGGAGTGTGGTGGAGTTGCTTTCTTTGGAGGTTTTTAAACAGAGACTGGGTGACCATCTGTCTGAGGTGCTTTGATTGGTGTTCCTGCTTGGCAGGGAGTTGGACTCAATGGCTCTTGTGGTCTCTTCCAGCTCTATGACTTTGTACGAAAGCAGTGATGCTGGGCAGCCTATAAGAGTTCTGAGTTCTTGAGCTCTGGCCAAGATGTCTCACAGCATAATTTACCTACTGCTCCTAGGTTTGCATGATTTATAATAATAATAATAATAATAATAATAATAATAATAATAATAATAATAATAATAATAATAATATTTAATAATAATAATAATTATTATTATTATTATTATTATTTTTATACCGCCCTCTGGCAAACCAATCCGGGCGGTTAACAACAGTAAAATATAAAATATGACAATTAAAAACACTTTATCCCTCCCCCCCTTAAGACAGTATTAAACAGTATAACATATTAAAAACACAATACAAGCATAAAACCAGCAGTTAAAACTAAAAACCCTGATATCCCTCTGTTGATCCTCAACCATCACTAAGATGGGGCCACGGGAGGAATGAGGGAATCAGGGAACCTGGGAACCTGGGCCAGGATGGTTAATCTGGAAAGGCCTGCCGGAAGAGTGTATAAAGTGTATAAAGATATGGAAGGTTTCCACAAGTAGGTTGCCCTACTGTGCATTATTTGTATGTCTTTTTTGCTTGCACTTCCCTCCTCTGATTGTTTAATTAGCAGATTATCAGTATTAGGTTACAGTTGCATGGTAGTGTATGCTTTGAACACAAGGATTGTTCAGTCAGTCCAGTTAAAGGATCAGGTGGGAGGGGATTTGAAAATCCTTGCCAGAGAACCTGAAGAGACAGTAGGTCGCAGTGACCAGTGTCTAATGGTTTGATTTGGCAAAAGGCATGTCACTGGAGAAGAATCATAAATTTATTGGAAGAGGACCTGCTTTATATGTGGAAGGTCCCAGGCTCAGTCATGGGAAACGTCAGTTGAAATGGATTTCAACTAGCAAATGATGCAGATCCCAGAGAGCTGCTGCCAGTCAGATGATGATATACTCAGATTAACAGTACAGTCATCCCTCCATTTGTGCAGACTTTAGATCTGCGACCTTCACTTAGTTGCAAGGGGCAAACGGGGGGACTTAGAAAGGGGTATGCGGGGCTGCACCACCATTCAAGCCAATAGGGCTTGAATATCGGCAGATTTCCAAACCGATTCTCTTGTGAAAACAGAGGGGCGATTGTATATGGTATATGCAAGGTTCTTGTGTTTTTTCTGATTTATGCCACTGTTGGTAATCATACAGCAGTATGTCTGATTTAATCAGAACAGTTAAAAGCTACTGCCTGTAGAGATGGTGAATGCTATTTTTAACTGATTTTATCTTCCTTGTCAGGCAGAAACATGCTATGAGCTGCATACTTATTTGCCTTCTGAAAAAATATTGCTACCTATATTTCAACTGATTCTCTTTACTACAGATTGGTGCTGTCCCTTTGGCTGCTTTAGGAGCTCCAACGCTTGATCCAGCTCTGGCCGCTCTTGGTCTTCCTGGAGCAAATTTAAACTCTCAGGTGTGTTGAGCACGTGTCCTTGCACACACATTGTTTAGTCTCTTGCAGGTTTTTAGTTGTGAACTTTTATGCAATATTTTAGTCTTTCGAGCCAGGCATTAATAAGCCTTAATTGTCAGATAACAAACACATCAAGAAGTTCAAAGTGATTTAGTGGGCAAATGTTTTAGTATTTTGTTTCAGAGAAACTGGCTTAATGTAAAGTAGTGGGGTTGTCCTGTTTCTAGCAGATATAATTGCATGGTAACCTTGTCGAGTGCCTTTTGTAGAAAGTCAAGTTCTATAAAGTTCTGTTACCATATATCCCCTGTTCTTTTTAACATGTACTTAAAACCACTGAGTGAGGTCATCTGGAAATTTAAGGTGTGGTGTCATCAATAGCAAGTACATCACTGTATTTCTTCTTTCTGGTGAAGTAGTTGATTGTTGAACAAGTGGCAGAGATAAATATTGAATGAGATGACGGCTAATAAATTGAAGCTTAATCTAGGCAGAACATTGGGTGGAACATAATTGCATAATGAATTGTATGATTTGTGAATAAAAACTACTGTAGTTTCTAGTAGCTAAGGTCATGCTTAGTAGTCTCCTTTTTAAAAAAAACTTCATTAGCATCAAGATTGTGATCACTTATCCTCTATGAATTCTACAGTCTTATCAGGGAATCTTGCTGACAAATCAGAAACTGAACTCAAATTCAAACTTAATTTATACTTTAGATTCTAAAACATGAATCTAAACATGCTCCTTAGGACTGGAGCATGGCTTTGGCGTGGCTTCCAGCCTCTTAGGATGCATGTATCATTTAAAAGCATACCTCCAAAGTGACTCGAAACAGCTTTATTTTGGCCTGTCTATATGGGCCCATAGTAACAATTAAAGGCCAAATGCTCATATTAACTCTCAGTGTAAGATTGCTGATGAGAACTAAATCTTGGAATTTACTGAACCACAGCAGCTACAAGGTTAGAACATGTTTAATCTCATTTAGCTAGTTATGTGTAACTTTTGGAAACAAACCTTAAAAAGGCTAGAACCACTCTATCAAGGCAGCTGATAAGTAAGTGCTTTCTTTACTAAGAATAAAAAAGACAGTGTTTCATTTTACCTGGAATGATGCCATAATCTCAGAATTTCAGATGACAAACTTGCATGTGGCTGGCAAACAGTTGTTACACAGTGGCTTCTTTAATTTGCAGGGTACCTTCTTGTTTTTTTATTTTGAGTTGGTTTCAATGTAATTTCTTTTCCCAAATTTTCATATGTAAAACAATTTCTTGTCAATTTTCTTTATAGTCTCTCGCAGCAGATCAGCTATTAAAGCTTATGAGCACAGTGGATCCAAAGTAAGTATGAATTTTCATTTTTGCACTGTAACAAAGGTGGTTATGACTGTACTGTATTCTTTTGCCAGTAGCCAAGTGAAATAAGGGTTCTGTGAGACTGCTCACAGACAGTCTTGGAAATGTTGCCACGCAGATCTATTGTTTTGTTTTTACCAGCAAAAATAGTGTAGTGAAAACTTGATATTGCACTGCAGTGTATCACCTTGATCTTGTCCCGCCTCTCCACTTGTAGCAAAAGGAATGCTAACAAGCACTGATCAGCAGTCTACTTCCTTCACAGTCACAAAGATTGATTCTGCATCACATTTATGTGGTTTGGGTTTGCCATGAAAGGTACCACACAAAAGGCAGTATTTTATTTGTGCAGTGTGCCCTGTGACTCCAGGGATGAATTGCAACTTGGGGGGTATGGTCCTGTTGGGTAAATAAAATGAAATTATGTTTAAAAAGTGAGGTAATATTGCAGTGATGGCACTGGAAATTTATTGGAGCTTGCATATGAGTCCTCAGTGCATTATTGAAACAACTTAAGACTTCTGAATATGGACAGTGAGGAAGCTGCTACAGTCACCTGCAGCAGTTGTGGTATGTTTGTTTTCTTGCCTATAGGTGTGAGTAACTGCACTTGCACCATGTGCAAGATGGTAGCCCTGCTGGAAGAGAAGGTCCAGCAGCTAGAGGCCTGGATGTGTACACTTCAGCATATTAGTGAGCAAGAGGTTTTCCTGAATAAAACAGAATGGACAGCCCTGGATGGGGAACACACAGAGGAAGTTTCTGGGGAGGAGGTCACTTCACATACACAGGAGGTAGACATTTGGAGGAATGTGACATACAAGTAGAAAAACCAAGGATTGCTCTATGAGCTTGCAGCTACAGAATCGAGTTGAAACTCTCTCCCTTATCAGGGATGGTGAGGAAGATCAGCAGGGCCAGTTGTTAGGGAAGGTGCAGGAGACCTTGGGAGCACCACAACAGGGAATAGCTGCTGCTAATCCTCGAAAAAGGCATGTAGTGGTGGTGGGGGACCCCTTGCTGAGGGGTACAGAATCAGTGTTTGTGGTCCTAACGATGTCTCAGGAAATGTGTTGCCTTCCTGAGGCAAAAATCTGTGATATGACGATGAGGCTGCCAGTAGTCTCAAAAGACTGCTCAAGAGGACTTTAAACTGAATTATATGAGGGAGGGAATAACGCAAATATGCAAGGACCAAACAGTGGGAGGGAAAAACATTACACAGGCAGCTAGGGAAGTAGGGCCCATGATCTTAGATGTCTCTACACTAATGCACAGAACATGGGAAATAAGATGATCTTGAACTCCTAGCACAACAAGGCAAATACGGTATAATAAGCATCACTGAAATCTAGTGGGATGAGGCTTATAATAATAATTTGTTTTATTTATATACCGCTATTCCAAAGATCATAGCGGTGAACAGCAAATAAGCTAATTAGCAAGTAAGCTAATTTGCCCCCAACAGTCTGGGTACTCATTTTAGCAACCTCGGAAGGATGCAAGCCTGAGTCGAGCTTGGGCCCTTTTGCTGGTCTTGAACTCGCAACCTTGTGGTTTTGAGTGAATGGCTGCAGTACAGGCCTTTAACCACTGCGCCACCAGGGCTCCATGATTGGAATGTAGGGTATAATAGACAGGTATAACATTTTAAAGAGAAATAGGCCAAACAGGAAAGGAGGAGGAATAGCATTATATGTCAGGGATATTTACATCAGTGAAGAGATCCAGGTTATCAGTCCTGAAAGCCAGGTGGAGAGCATCTGGATAAAAATTAATAATAATAATAATTTATTTATATGCCGCCCAATCACTGGGAATCCGGGCTGCTTACAACAGAGGGGTTAATACAAAGTAAAGCAATAACAGTAAACATGAAATAAAAAACAAATGTAACATAGCAGCATATTAAACAATATCAATAACATAACAATTAACAATAGCAGTAAATAACAAAAACAAAAATACATTAGCAAATCAACAGCAGCAGATTACATAGCAAAATACATAGCAATTAACAAAGCAAAGCAAGTGAAAAAAACTAACAATAAGCATTCCTTGCAATTAAATAATTAAAATGAACTCTAGGGAGAGGGACGAGTTCCTTCAGCATCCTCCAGCTTCTTTGGAGGTCTTTAAACAGAGGCTGGATGGCCATCCTGTCAGGGGTGCTTTGATTGTGAGTGCCTGCATGGCAGGGAGTTGCACTCCTTGTGGTTTCTTCCAGATCTGTGATTCTATGATTCTAACTCTTTGGAAAACTCTTAGAAAGAATGTAAGATGGGAGGAAGAAGCATAGATTTTCAGTTGGCACTAGGACAGCACATTTCTCATTCTGAATCAAATCCCCTAGAGTGGCTATGGTCACTGAGTGTGCATTGAACACATTTTTATTCAAGCAGACTTTTAATGTGTCAAATTGTTATAATTTACCACCAGGATTAGAAACTTTTCTCTACAGCTCTGGACCTACCTTTTCCTGTAATGGAGGTCCCTGCAAGTTTCAGCTAGTCTCAACAAAGATTCAGCATCCCTGCTCCTAGGCTGTATCTTCACTGCACAAATAATGAAGTTTGACATCACTTTAACTGTCATGGCTCAAAGCTATGGGATTCTAGAAATTGTAGTTTCGTGAGACATTTAGAGAGCTTTGGTGCCACAACAAAATACAGAGTAACAGGCTGGGAGCAGCCACTGAGGATGGTGCTGTCCAGTGTCCTCACTAGACAGGTCTGCAATGATGGCACGCCCAAGGGAACACTGAGGATTTTAAGACATGGACTGGTTCATAAGGGGAGAAACGTTTTTATATTCTGGACTTAAGCTGTATAGGGCTTTATCAGTCATAACCAGCACTTTGAATTGTGCCTAGAAACAAATCGGTAGCAAGTACAGCTCTTCAGCAAGTTACATGTTCCCTGTAACTGATGCCAGACAGAATTTTGAACCCACTGAAGTTTCCAAAGGTAGTCCCACGTAGAGTAGGATACATTTGCCTTCTCTGGAAATGGGTGCAGCTGGCACACTAGTCTTAACTGTACAAATGCCCTCCTAGCCACCCTTGAAACTTGTGTGTCAAGGCACAGGGTTGAGTCCAAGAATACATTCAAGCCACAAGCCTGAGAATTAAGGGGCAGTGTATTCCTTTCAGTACAGTTTGAATCCTTGTCTTCTGATCTGCTCTTTGATCAGGAACACATCTGTCTTGTTTGGATTAAGCTTCGATTTATTAATTCTCATCTAGTCTATTACTGACAGCAGACACTGGTTCAATATCAAAACAGCTTCTTTGGTATCTGACGGAGATGAGAGAGAGGTATGTCACCAAACTCCAGATGACCTGTCCAAGGGGATTCCTACACACATTAAAGAGCATCCAGACAAAACGGCTCAGAGGGATCCCATAAGCCAATAACCATGGTGTCTTAACAGGCATCCCTTAGCACAATCTTCTGAGTTTGTCCCCAAGAAGGATCAGAAACATTGTAAAATAGAGCTTCCAAGTCCCATCCCAGAGCAGCACTGTGGAAGGATATAGTGGTTGATGGTACTGATGATATGGTTGGTGGCACTGAAAGCGGCTGAGAGGTCTGACACAGGAAGCACATGCTCACTATGCAGTTCCAGCATAGGTGTTCCACCAAAGCAGCCAAACCTGTCTTGATCCCATAGTCATACTCTCTTTGGGTAAAGTGAGACTGGCACAGTGGGCAGTCTCCTTTATGCAGCACTGGTACTGTGTCTTGAAACTAATGAGGTGAGGAGGTTCTTTGTTGTAGTCCAAGTACACCCTGCCTCCACTTCCTGAAATCCACAATAGTTTCCTTGGGCTTTTGATAGCATGTAAATATCTGTCAGAGGTGTGTTTAATAGAGATGATGTAGTGAAATAAGCCATACTATTTCTTTTTTCTTTCAAGTAACTGGAATGATGTCTATTCAAGAGACCCTCTTCATTAACTGTTTATTATTATTATTATTATTATTATTAAGTTATTATTCCAACAAAATTTTCCAAGTACTGTATAGAAAAGGGAAAAATCCCTGACCACATGGATACAGCGTTATACGTATACATGAAAGGGAAGGAAAGGAAAGGAGAGTAAAGGCAGGGCGGGGGGAGTAAAGCTAAGAGATATAAACCACAATTTCAAAAGTTAAAATGTTGCTTTCAGTCTGCCATGTATAATTTTGAAGCAGGCATTTCACAGAGTGAGGATGTTCTTGCTTGGGATAGTGCAGTAACCAGCTGTTAACTATTTTTTTTTCCAGGCTGAACCATGTAACTGCAGGCCTCGTTTCACCAAGTCTGAAAACAGATACCTCCAGTAAAGAAATAGAAGAAGCCATGAAACGAGTACGAGAAGCACAATCTTTGATCTCTGCTGCTATAGAACCAGGTAAATCAGATCTAAAGTACTCCTTAAATCATCGTGCTTTACAAAAATCAGTTGTATCAGACAGTGTGCTTCTCAGTACCAGGTAAGAATAGCTCAATCAAAATGTGTACAGCAGCTGTGTAAAAGGGGGAAACAATAACGTTAAGGATAATTTTTGGGTGGGGGGGACAGCTAATATAATGTCTCCAGTTCCCTATGAGTAGAGTATTGTATAATATTTACAGACAATTTGGTGGCAATCTTTGCAGATCCCTCCTTCATTTGTGCATCTTAAAAGCTGTTTCAGAGTGTTTGCAGACTATTTGAAACAACATGGGATGTGGCAGAGGGAATGTGTGAGAAAACAATTTCTATGTATATGAAGCCCCAATTTAACAAGGTCCCCCCCCCCCATATATGAATATTTACACTCTTAACATGCACAGGTATTTCAGCTTCCATCTTAGGAAACTGTTTCATCTATCTGTTATTTATTGGATGGCTTGTCTTAGACTGGGGCTAGGCCAAGGTGGTAGAAATAGATAAGCACTGGAGAGAACCAAGGAGATTTCTATGTTGCCATCATTATTAGTCATGAAAAATTGTAGATAAGAATATTTTTAAGATATTCCCTTTATAGGTAAAGACAGGGAATTGTGCAAAAATATAAATGTGACAAATAGATATTAGGTTTTAAAAGAATGAAATAGCATTATAAGTAATACTGCAGTTGTAATTTAACATGTTTTATTATGCAGAGTATCACCATTTTTTAGGAAGTGAATGAATAACATGACTATGTAGTGATGCAATTGGACTAACGTATAAAGTTCTGTTTTCTGCACCTTAAAAATAATATTGTAGATCTGGAAAAGGTGAAGAAATGAGCATCCTGAATCATTGGATTTGAGCTACATTGCTATGAGGAAGGATTGCACAGTTTGGGGCTTTTTATTTAGGGAAAAAAAAGGGCTGTGATAGCAGTATATAGAAGTGCATGGTGTGGAAAGGTGGATGGAGAGACCTTTTTTCATAATAGTAAAGTCATACAACAAATGTTAATAGTAGGAAATTCAAGAGTGATAACATCTACCTGGTGCTATCACAGTATGTGCTGTTCCACATTTCAATTCCTACTAGGTCTGGTGGCTGTATACTATCTCCAGGATCAAAGATAGTATGCCTCAAAGAATTTCAACAAAATTACCAACTTTTTGCCATTGGGGAATTTTTTTGTGTCAACCAGTATAAGGTATTAGAACAAACATTAATGGGCACTGCCATTTTTAAGCAAACCAACAAAATAGAGGTTGTGTACCCTGGCTGTCAATATAATGGTTCCTTGGGAGGGAAAATTAGCATTTCTCCCTTCATGAGACCAAGGTGAGTCTGGAAACAAACCAGGTTACAATGACATTTTAATTTGCTTTTCTTCCTCCTTGTGTTCTCTGGGTTTTAGCTGTGGCTATTTGAGTTGAACATGCTGTTCTGCCCATGCAAAAACATTCTTTTGGGTATGGTGTACTATTTGTATATTCTGCAATACATTGGAATTTTGACAGGGGTTAGAAAAAAATGCAGAATTCTCACTGCAGTTTTTTTTATTCCACTACATGAGATTAACAAAAAATAGGCATTCTCCACCACCACCACCACTAAAGCCCTTCTTTTAGATAAGAAACCCATCCTGTTTTAGTTTTACACTAACAAAGCTTAGAAGGGTAGATCTTTGCTAACCTTTTTATAACCAACAAAACATTCTTAATCGTTTAATTTTAGATAAAAAGGATGATAAGAGACGGCATTCAAGATCCAGATCACGTTCAAGGAGGAGGAGAACACCATCATCTTCTAGACACAGGTAAAACTTTATACTCTGGGATCACTGACATTCTCAGGATGACACAGAGGAACAATTCACCACAGTTGAGTTTATCCCCTTGTGGCAACATTCTTTTTCGTTACTACCATTAAGACTGCCTCCCCCCTTCTTCTTCTTCAGTTTATTTTTTCCTGCCACACCAACCTGACATGGGTTAGCCCTTTTCTGGTAAATTAGAATAATTAAGAAACAAAGGTGGAGAAAAGACAGAAGGAAGAGAAGAAGGAAAGACAAAAGTAATGGGAACAAAGAGCAAGGAACACCCAGTGTCATTGAGAACAGAAGTGAATGGGGGAAAAAAAAGCAGAAAACTAGAGCCACCGAGATGATCACTGCAGAAGAAATTAAAAAAATAGGTACAATATAAAAATGGAAAAGAGATTAGACAGAAGCGTGGCTTGAACCTTGAGGAGTCAGCAAGTGCTTTGTTTAAGGGGAAAAGAGGAAAAAGACAGAGGATGGCTTAAAATTGGATTATGTTTGTTTGAGTAGACCAGAGAAAAATGCTGTGCTAGCATTGGAATCTCTCAGGATTGGTTCCAACCACCTTTTGAATACTCGGAGATCAAAACAAGGGGAACAGCCAGATTAGGACAGCTCTGCAGTAAGGGCAAGCGTGGCTTTGGCAGCACCATCTGCTGGGACTGATTACAGCAAGGTGAAAGGGGGAAATAACCTAGTAAATTTAAGTTTTGCAACAGATGCAGCAGCATCTATTGAGGCTTGCTGCAACAAGGTGGAAATTGAGAAATTTTTAACAGCAAGGCACTACTATGCATTCGTCAGTGAAGCACATGACACCAAAGTTTATGTCCTGTTTGCAAATAGTGTTTTCATCAATGCCTCATGTGAGTGGGAGACAAGTAGATATAGATCAGAGACAGCCATCCACAAACAGTAATGAGGATACTGCCTGTTTATAATGTGGGGAAATACAGGGAGCAAGAAAGTAATGAAATCAACAGATCATCAGTGGTGTTCCCAATCAAAAAAGGAAGAGCAAAGGAATTTAAACACAAAAAAATTGTCCAAATCAAATTTAGGTGAAATTAAATCAAAATGAAATGAATGTATTTAATTTAATTAATTATAAATGTAATGAATTTCAACAAGTGGATAATTGTAAAGAGGGAACACGGTTTGACGATAGTTGGAAACTACTTAAAGGCATACACAGAGAGAGAGAGATTATCATTGTGATTATTTCATGGAGAGATGGGCCAGAAATCTAGGAATAATTTAGCATTTGTACCCTAGGACTGCAATTTGGTTAAGAGACCTTAGACAGGGTACTAGTGGAAAATAATAATAAGAAGCAGGTTATGACAACATTACAAAATAAAAGCTTGGATAGGAGATATTACAGAGGAGGATTTCCTAGTTATAGTTCGTTTCATGGGGGAAGAGGAATGGCTAGGCAGATAGATTATAGGGAATGTAGACAGCCATGGTAGAGACCAAGGACAACTTACAGAAAGCAAAGTTTCCCATTCAGATAGAATCAGGGGAAAGGAGGTGGGTCTTCCACAAAATAAGGTAGAACACAATACTGGTAACAGGACTCCACCTGTGTGTGTGTGGGGGGGGGGGGGGATTACTGCTTTTCAGACATTTCTGCTTGGAAAGGGATCTAGGTGTCCTAGCAGACCACAAATGGAACAAGAGTCAGCAGTGTGATGCGGCAGCTCAAAAAGGCCAGTACAATTCTAGGCTGCATCAATAGAAGTACAGTGTCTAGATCTAGATCAAAAGGAGTAATCATGCCACTCTATTCTGCTTTGGTCAGGCCTCACCTGAAATACTGTGTCCAGTTCTGGGCACCACAGTTCAAAAAGGATATTGACAAGCTAGAGCATGTCCAGAGGAGGACAACTAAAATGGTGAAGGGTCTGGAAACCATGCTTTATGAGGAGAGACTTAGGGACCTGGGTATGTTTAGCCTGGAGAAGAGATGGTTATGATAGCCATGTTTAAGTATTTGAAGGGGTGTCATATTGAGGATGGAGCAAGCATGTTTTGTGCAGCTCCAGAGAATAGGACCTGGAACAATGGATGCAAGCTAGAGGAAAAGAGATTGCACCTAAACATTAGAAGAAACTTCCTGATAGTAAGAGCTGTTTGACAGTGGGACCTTGTCTTGGAGTGTGATTGAGTTGCCTTCTTTGGAGGTCTTTAAACAGAGTCTGGATGGCCATCTGCTTTCATTGTGAGTTCGTGCATTGCAGGAGGTTGGACTCAGTGGCCCTTGTGGTGTCTTCCAACTCTATGATTCTATAGCAGATCAATGGATAAACCAATTGGTAACAACTGGCTACAAAATCTCATTCAACAGAAAATCAGAAAGCAGTTATTTTTCTTGTGGTAAGAGATATTGTCAAAGAGGGGATAGTGTTAGCAGAGATTCTACATCTGTTAGACATAAGGGCAATAGAGGACTCTTCTTTACTGTACCCAGAAGCAATGGGACTTATAGTCTGGTAGAGTCTCAGACATCTCAGTGTCTATGTGAGATACATGGGGTTGAAAATGGAGATGCTTCAAATAATAAAAGACAACTCGAGGAAAGAGGATCTGATGGTTTCCATAGATATGAAGGAAGCTTATCTTCATGTTTCTATGACAATGACAGACAGGAGAGTACTAATACAGTGGTGCCTCGGGATACGAAATGATCGGGTTACGAAATTTCCGGGATACGAAAAAGTTGGATTGGCAAAAACTGTTTCGGGTTACGAAATATTTTTCGGGTTACGAAATTCAAATGCTGCAAAGTGCAGCTATAGGCTTTCCAGTGCTAACGGAAAAGTGTTTCGGGTTACGAAATTTTCGGGTTACGAAAGGAATGGCGGAACGAATTAATTTCGTAACCCGAGGCACCACTGTACCCCTTCTGATCTAAAATTGACAGTACATACACTGGTATGAGCCCTGGTGGTGTACTGCAGCCACTCACTCACAAACTGCAAGGTTGCGAGTTCAGTATCAGCCAAGGGCTCAAGCTCGACTCAGGCTTGTATCCTCCCAAGGTCACTAAAATGAGTACCCAACTTGTTGGAAGCAATTAGCTTACACTCTGTAAACCGCTTAGGGAGTGCTTAAGTGCACTGATAAGCAGTATGGAAATGTACTTGCTATTGCTATACTTAGGAACACCACAGCGTTCTGATAAATTTCAAGAAAAGATAATTGATTCCAACAGAGAGATTGCCATTTAGAAGCACACTTTGGAACACCACAGATATGAGGCCATCTCATAATATTTGCCCAGATTTATCTTCATAATCCACAAGAACAAGAATATCTGATTTCTTTTTTTTAAATCCCTTATGTGCCAAGATTGCTATGATAATGAACTATTGTCATGGGAAAAATTGTCCTTCGTGTGTTTATTTTTCTGGTACATCTGTCAGTTATTTATTTGGCTCTAGTCCATATTTTTCCTCCTTGCTAAACTTTATTGCTTTGGTAGTTCATGATCTGTTGTGGTCAGAATCATAGATTCATAGGAGCCCTGGTGGCGCAGTGGTTAAATGCCTGTACTGCAGCCATTCACTCAAGACCACAAGGTTGCGAGTTCAAGACCAGCAAAAGGGCCCAAGCTCGACTCAGGCTTGCATCCTTCCGAGGTCGCTAAAATGAGTACCCAGACTGTTGGGGGCAAATTAGCTTACTTGCTAATTAGCTTACTTGCTGTTCACCGCTATGATCTTTGGAATAGCGGTATATAAATAAAACAAATTATTATTATTATTATTATAGATAGAGTGGTGCCTTGATATCTGTTGAGGTTTGGTTCCAGCATCCTCCATGGATGCACATCTCATTATATACAATGGGGTAGTAAAATGGTGTCCCTTTGAGTATTTTCAAGCCATGGATGCATGATCTGTGGATATGGAGGGCTGACTACATTATTTTGATAGTGAATGTTTTTGTTCAACAGAAGATCAAGAAGCCGATCAAGAAGACGATCTCACTCAAAGTCAAGAAGCAGGAGGCGGTCTAAAAGTCCTCGACGGAGGAGGTCTCATTCCAGAGAGCGCACTAGAAGGTCTAGGAGCACATCCAAATCCAGGTACACTCAGCAGACTGTGAAGTCCTAAAACATATTTCGGACTGGAGCATTTTGCCTATCCTAGCTGAAAGGATGTCAGAACTTAGATCCATTGGAGTTGAAATGGGGGTGAATGCAGTTTCCTTCCACTCTGTAGTCCCTACATTACCATCCCACTAACTTTCTGGAGCAGATGGAATAGTGGGAGAGATGGGGCTATAAAAATGCTTCCTTTTCAAGAATTTTATAACAGTTTATTATTTTGGAATAAAGTAAATAGAGCTTAATTACTTGTACTTAGCAATCTTGGGATATTTTTAGAGATAAAAAGAAAGAAGAAAAAGAGAAGAAGCGGTCTAAAACTCCACCAAAGAGTTACAGCACAGCCAGACGATCCAGAAGCACAAGCAGGTATCTTAGCTTCTGTTACTTTGTATTTCCCTTTTGAAACATAGTTTTAAAACCATTGTGGGAAGTCTTTCAACTGTTTGAATGAGAATTGTGTCTTACAGAAAAGCTCTTTTGTGAATGATACTGCTTCAGGTTATAAAAACACGTTAAACAAAATAACTACACTTATTTATTTGTTTGACTCACGTTCTATCTAATGGACATATGCAGCTAAGGTGGCTTACAGTCCTGAAAATCAATGATAATAATACACCTACCAAAACAGTAACATAGTTGATTAAAATACTAAGAAGGGTGATAAAAGCAGCAAGTTAAATGTAAATGTCAAAAGAGAAAAGTCCAGCCTGGTAGATAAATGTATATAATGAGGATGCCCTGCAAGCCAAACCTATTTAGGACTTTGAAAATCAATACTAATACTTTGAATTGGGCTTAGAAACTGACAATTAAGTGAGTACTGTTTGAAATAACCAGTTCCAGTGTGCAGCCATGGACTTAGCTGGACCATGCTCAGATATAATACGAGGGTGTGCTGAAAAGTTCTTGGCCCAACCAAGAAAGGAGGGGCCTAAAACCATGAAACTTATGTACTATTCCATATATTCACCCCAAAGACACAGTTGACACACCATTTCTTTTTCTTTTTCTTTTAAACCTTTCCAAAAACATTCTGATATCTGGTCATAAAATACTGCTCTGCTTCTCCTATCACCTCTGAATCATTAAAAAAATTTCCTTCCTTCCAAACATTTTTTAAGGTTTTCAAAACTAGAAATAATGAGATTCAGTAAAATATGGTGAGTAGGGTGGATGGGGTATGCACTCAGACCCCAAGGTCTTCAAATCATCCATCATCTTGCCAGCCCTGTGAGCAGGTATATTGTCCTGCAAAAGGAGAATATCTTTCCAGAGCTTCCCTCACTGTTTTTCCTCCTTTAATCGGCACAGCAAGTTAAGAGTTTTATTCTGCATTAACTGTTTGGCTCTTATGAAATAGTCATCAAAATATTTTCCTTATCCCAAAAAACTGGCCATGATCTTTCCTGCTGACCTTTTAAGTTTTGAATTTCTTCAACCATGGAGAGCCTAAGTGTTGCCACTGCAAGGACTGTTTGGTCTTTGGATCATAGGGCCAAAACAGGCGGCCTAAAAACACCAGATTGGGGCTGCCACACCCCAACCCAACATTTTCCTGGCACAAAAAGAAATGGCAAAGAGCTGCTCCATTTTGCTACTGGAAAAAGGTGCCTTTGCTGCCATGGCGGCGGTTTTTCAGTGCTCTGGCGGCATGCGGCATCTAAACGCCACATTGCTGGAGCACCCAAAAATTGTCACCATGTGGGCAGTGGGCAGCCTCATGGTGTTTTGCCAGCATCTTGGGGACATGTGTCACTGCATTTTGCCAGTCTGTTTATCCCCATAGTGATATAACCATGTTGCATCAACCGTGACAAGTCATTCCAAAAAATTATCACTAGATCACGCAGAATGTTACAAAATCAACTTGAAGGTATCCAGTCAATTTTTTTTTCTGGTCACCATTCAAACATTTCAGCACCTACTTGGCTGATAGAATTTGCAGTGTATTCCTAGAATACAGTGGTACCCCGGGATACGAAAGCACCGCCTTACGAAATTCCCGGGATACGAAAAAAATCAATAGGAAAAAACTGTTCCGGGTTACGAAGGTTTTTTCGGGTTACGAAAAATTTTTTGGTGCTTTTCGGCGCTATTTCGCACGAAATCGCGGCTTTTCCCCATTAGCGCCTATGGCTTTTTCGGCTTACGAAGGATTTCGGGTTACGAACGCGGCGGCGGAACGAATTATTTTCGTAACCCGGGGTACCACTGTATCTCTAATGTCTCAGTCATTGTTTTAGCTGAGATTTGCTGATCTGCCATAATCATGTCATGAACATGCTCAACGTTTTTAGGAGTTGCTTCATCTTCAGTCTCAAAATCTCCATGCTATCAGTGATCTGGAAAATTCAGAAATTAGAGCAAGAATTGGCAGTTTACCATACAAAATAACAGTTTTTCAAGCTACAGTGACAAAATTACACTCAGATTTTAGGAAGTGGGTTAGCCTGAGAACATTTCAGCACCTCCTCATACATTACTACAGTGTAGATGAAAAGGTACCAGTTCACTGCCAGCCTCCAGATAGCCACTCCTAGCAATTTCATATATTAAAAGCAATGGGAACAAACTATAACTCTGAGAATGCCAAAGTAAGGTCCCCATGAGGCAGAACTATAGTTTTGCAGCACCACCACTTCGATAGACCATCAGGATAAGAATGTTACCACTGTAAAAGGGTGTCAGGGTCCTAGTTGAAACAACCATCTGGGCTGGGAACTATAGTCGATTGTATTGAACAAAGGTGAGAATTCCTGGAAGAACTGCAGCTTGTTTCTCTTGATTCTCCCAGCAAAGCTCATTCAACAGGGCCAAACCCTTGATTGAAATGGCTCTAAGTACAGCCGACCCTCCTTATCCATAGATTTTTTATCCACAGGTTCAAGCATCCACAACTTGAAAATATTCCAAAAAAATATAAATTCCAAAAAGCAAACCTTGATTTTTTCATTTTATATAAGGGACACCATTTTGCTCTGCCATTATATTTAATGGGACTTGAGCATCCACGGATTTTGTTATCCACGGGGGATTCTGGAACCAAACCCCAGTGGATAACAAGGTCTCACTGTAATATCATCCAGAAATGCCTGAAGCTGACCAGCAAGTTGACCCAATGGGAGAACATCCACAAAAAACCTCTTCTGATCCAACCCCAGCTTCTTCAGGAGAAGATGAACCAATGTCTTTTAAAGAGATTGTTAAGATGGTCAGTCCTCAGGAAAATGTTGATTACTTTCTGAATCTAAGTCCCCAGGCCACATCTATTGGCTGCAGTCTGTCAGGATGCACAAATAATCAAGAGCACAAGGACAGATAAATCCAACATCCTGTTCACATTCTGTTGCCTCAGCAAATGGAACTCATTCAGTAGATGTTAGGCTGATGCACAGCACACCTCCACCATCTGGTTCAGTGGTATGTTTTGATTTGGAGGGTCTTTGACTTTTTATTTCTGATTACTACAGAGAAAGGCGTCGCAGAAGAAGCAGGAGTGGCTCCAGGTCTCCTAAAAAGCCCAGATCTCCTAAGAGAAAGATGTCTAGATCTCCTTCACCTAAAAGGTTTGTACATGTAATAAACCCACAGAGATCGGAAAGGTGTAGGAAGAACTTAGCAATCTCCCTCTCTGTGATTGTTCTTTTAGGTAGTTCCTTGCAGTAGACACCTTTTTGTTAATAAGTGTACCTAAGGTTTGTTGTTGTGTGCCTTCCAGTTGTTTCCAACTTATGGTGACCCTAAGGCAAAGCTATCATGAGATTTTATTGGCAGGTTTCTTCAGAGGGGTTTGCCATTGCCCTCCTCTGAGACTGAGAGAGAGTGACTTGCCCAAGGTCACCCAGTGGGTTTATACAGACAAGCCAGGATTTGAACCCTGGTCTCCAGAGTCACAGTCCATTGCTCAAATTACTGAACCATGTTATCGTGGCATTATTCAAGCAAATAATGGATGGGACTGAAACATGTTAGAAGAATTACAGCTTTTTATTATGTTACATGTTCTTTATTGCAAGTTTTGGTCGAAAGTGATTATATAAGCAATTTTGTGGTCAAATGGTTGCCTTACATCAGTTTCTTTGATGTCCCTGTTGTACTGCTTTATAGTTAAACAAAAATATCTGTTCAGTCCAGTATTTGGGGAAACTATTAGCTTAGGGTGAAATGGCTGTTAAATTCTCAACAACAACAACAACAACAATTTAGTGCTTGTGTCTCATGCAGTTGGTGTTTGTGCATATGTTACATAGATTTTAACAGGCAGGAGCATGGATAGTATGTGGATGGTTTTAACAAAACCATCTTTTATATACTTAAATATTTTTAGTAATGTTATTCTTTGCTTAAATTTTAGTAAGCTAAGAAGAGACATTACCAGAATTAGTCTTGTAAAAAAATCTCACAACTCAATCCATTTCATCTAAATAAGCCTTGGTGCAGTTTTCCCTATAACCATACTTGGTGTTTGAATTTGACTGCCAACTTTCAAAAGAGGATTTCATGTGTATGATGCAAGGAGTAGAATGCAAACATTTGATTATTATTTCGATTAAATATTTTCTCAATATTTTGAAATATCTTTTCATTTCAGACACAAAAAAGAGAAGAAAAAGGATAAAGACAAAGAGAGGAGTAGGGACGAACGAGAAAGGTCAACAAGCAAGAAGAAAAAGAGTAAAGACAAAGAGAAGGATCGGGAGAGAAAGTCAGAGAGTGACAAGGATGTCAAAGTATGTTTAAAATTTTGTTTTTTCCTCTGTGCCTGTCTGGTACCCTGCTAAATTCTGTTTCCCAAATACTTTGAAACACGTCTTACATATTTTGCTATGTGTTTTATCTCGGCAAAGCAGGTCACAAGAGATTATGATGAAGAAGAACAAGGCTATGATAGTGAAAAAGAAAAGAAGGAAGAAAAGGCAGCAGATGCCACTTCCCCAAAGCTTAAAGATTCACCTGCTGAAAAAGGGAGTGGTGATACAAGGGAATCCAAAGTCAATGGGGATGATCATCATGAAGAGGATATGGATATGAGCGACTAATTGCCTTTGCAATGAAAACAGTTGACAACATGCATCAGTGTCATTCCTGTGTGATTTCTTTATGCTGTACTTGTTTAACCTTTTATGCTAGATGTATACAACTGTAACTATAATTGGTTGTAAAGCTCCTAATATTAAATACTTACATCAGAATTTTAGAGAAAGTAATATCTGGGTTTCCATTCTCGGTATTGGCCAAACTGAATTGAGTAGCCCAGCAGTTCTTACTCGCTTGGTGCTGCTTTTTCCATTTTGAGCAAAAAGCTGCATGCATCTTTGGCAGGCATGGACTGTTTGTGTTGTATGATCTTTTTAGTAAACCAGCTCACCTACAATAGTGTTTATAGAGTTTTATTCATTTACGATAATAGAGCAAAATAGGGAATGCACTGGCTGCATGTTAACTGTGGCAAGAACATCCTCATCTCCTACAACAAGGTGGATCTACTAAGGGTCTTAAATGTAGACAAACTAACATTAGCTTCATCTGGAGACAAATGTTCTGATAGAGATAGATAATCCTTTTGGCCTTGTGGCTGAATCTTTTCATTGTGGATTTGTTTGGCTCTGACAAGGTTGAAATGCACTAGCCTTTTTTGATGCCCAATGTAAGGAAAACTTTTGAGTCTAAATCTTTCTCAGGTGGTGTGCTTGATTTTATTTTTATTTTTTGGCAACTTGGATTTCTTGATGCTTATGAAAATCCTCTGTATTTTGCAAGATGAGCAAAAGTTAACCTTGTATCTTTTTGGTAGAATTTGCATTTATTTCATTTTGTCTGCAAGTATAAAAACCCTACAAAAAAGGTAGTGCATTTTAAAAATTAAACTTCATGATGATTTTAAAACAAGTCTACTTGATAATGTAATTGATCTCAAGTTGTATAAACTAATAAATTTGTGTTCCAGTCACTGAAGTAGTAACCTTTTGCACACAGTGATTTTATGTTATGCAAAGTAGTTGGGCAACCTGTTCTTTTAGTTCTGAAAGTTTTTGAAGCATATACTTTTGTGCAGGTAAAAACAAGAGTAGGCTACAGTCTGTGCCATGTTGATGTACAGTTTCTGAAATTGTTTTACAAGACTTTGATAATAAAACCCTTAAATATACATTTTCATTTGTACTAAAGTATACCTGTACCTATTTACGCTCTTGACTTGTACAAAGTTTGTTGATTCCCCCCCCACTAATATTTTCATATAGGATCACAGTCTTAAGAAACAGCAGAAATCTAGTAATTGATATTTAACTGCTCCTTCTAGTTATTTTTCTTTTTATTTTGGTAATGAGTGAACAAACACATAGTTAATTGTAGATCCCCTTAAAAGATAACAGTCTTTATAAATCAGATGATGGTCTTTATGAATCCTATTGTTTGTCTCAATTTAAGTAGACCCATTAAATCAGGGAAACTTACTTACCTGTTTCACTATTCAGTATGTCTACTCTAATTGAACTAACCAATATGATTCAGGACAAAATACCCAATGTATATAATGGTGTTATCACTGGAACATTTATAGAAGAGTGGGAGAAGGCTATAGTAATAACCAAAAATATCAGTCTTTATTTAAACAAAATGTTCTCAAAATTGATTTTAGTAACCAGTGAAAATTGGTTATGCAGTTATTTCTACAATTTAGTACATTTTTAGCTTGTTTGAATTTGGGAAAGTTAACTGCAGTAGTATATAAATATTTTCCACAGGTGTTCTTCCAGTGACAGTATGCTATTTGAAACAACTTTTTAGAATTTATTGATATGTAACTTCTTAAATGGTGAGGTATTTTATCAATATAGTGAAGTATATAAATAATGTCTCCTAGCTTTTCTTTCCAACAAAAGGAATGTAAAGTTATTGAAAGTGTTTTTTTAACCCCTTAAGGTTCAGGATTGGAGTCTTGTAATAGATGGAACTCAGCCATTTATTTAATGGCACAGTGCCAGGTAGGACTCTGGCCTGGAAGCCCAAACAAGAAATTAAACTTTATATTATTCTTACAGGCACACACAGTGGCTACAGTTGAGCAATAGCTAGACCATTGATACAAACTGAGCAATATGGATAAAATACCGTTTCCAATTAATTTATGTCACACTTGTTCTTTTTATCTTATTCTAATGCTCTAGGACTAATCAGCAGACTATGTTCATGTCAGGGATGATGGGAGTTGTGGCTCTTCACCTGGCCTGGAACTCACCACCTGGCAGAGAACAGGCTTGAAGACCCCGACAAACTACTCCAAACTGGTTCCTCAAATCCCTCTTGCTTCCACAAAATCTTTTCACCCTTGCTGGTTCTTGTAGCTTCACCCAAGACACCAGACAACTCAGTAGTCTTATATAAAAGATCTACTTTATTCTACTATATACACAGCTCCAAACAATACTCAACTCCTCACTCTGCAATCCACAAAATACAATGGGATCCATAGTCATTATTATAGCCAAAGCATGGTACCACCCACTGTGGTCTGTTTCCACCCAGTAGGCGTGTACATCATTCCCATTGGTTCTCTTTGTTCATCCTACAATTAATGATTTCATCATCTCAGCCTTGACCACTTTACAATTGTCAGGTGTGTCCAATTATTCACTATGCATTTCTTGTCCTTGGCACTCAGTACTTGTTAATTGTATTACCATTCACACCTGTGTGGTTCTCCATTGGCTTCTGCTGAGTCACTCTGACTCTCACATACATCTTTTATTTCTCTTACTGTATAACCCATGTTGCTTTTTCCTTAACAGTTCAGATATTTTGAAAAATGGCTCAGGATGTTTTGTGCATGTTGACTAGGAATATCAACATTTTCCCTGTACTGTGGGGACAAGGTTTTGCTCTTCCCGTTCACACCAAGGCAGGGCTTCAACCCAATTAATCTTCCACCTTAAGAGTGAGAGTTAGTCCCTGTGCCCAATCCATTATGCCTGGTGCATGGAGAACAACCTTGTGTAGTTGTCTTCTGCCAACACTTCACCCTAATGGACCTCAGCTAAAAGGGATAAATTGGTGATGGTTTAGGGGATGGAAAGAATTTACATAAATTCAACCTAGATAATGGAGAAATCGGAATAATTAAAAGATTTCCCATACCTTCGAGCAAACATTGATCAGAATGGAGACTGCAGTTTAGAAATCAGAAGAGGATTAGGAATAGAAAGGGCAGCTACGAAAGTACTAGACAAAATACTAACATGTAAAGATATACAGTTGAACACTAAAGTTAGAATCGTTCAAGCCATTATATTACCATCTATTACCATGTACAGTTGTAAGAGCTGGATAGTGAAGAAAAATAGGAAGAAATTATGTCTAAACTGAGGCTATCATACTTAGGCCACATAATGAGAAGGCACGACTCACTACAAAAGACAGTGATGCTGGGGAAAGCGGAGGGAAGTAGAGAGGAAGATCACATGCCTGATGGATAGACTTAATCAGGGAGACCACGGGTCTGAGCCTATAAGACTTGAGCAGAGAGGTAGGGGATATTGCGGCTTGGAGACGTCTCATTCAGTGGCATCTTCAGTCAAGATCGACTCAAAAGCAGCTAACAAGTAGGCTATTTCATAGGCAGGAACTGGCAAAACTAATACTGAGGACTCTGCATCAAAAAACTCAGAAATTCAGGGGGCAAGAGGTATATACAAACAGGAAGTGGTGGTAGTTCTGGCAACCAAACATGATGTGCACAAAGGAAAATTGGGCAGTGCACCATTTCTGGGACCAGGGAGTATTCTTCTGAAGCCATCATTGTGCATTCTGCCCAAAAATATTTAGGATGCTTCTCAATGTCCTATTTTCTCACCAGATATGAAATAGCTTGGGTGCAAAAAAACAGGGATGTGGAGTAGACATCTTTGTCTGCCTCACCCCCTGACAACAACAACAAAAAGCCCATAAAGAAGATGGCAGGTCTCAGGCTGCTCAGTAGTTCTTAACATACCCCTGAAATTTTATAATCTTACTTTAAAAAGGTGGTGAGAGTGCTGGAGCTGAATTTGAGAGTGACAGAATCTAGTGATAAAGTGCCAGAAACTAGCTGCTTCCAAGCTAGAATTTACATTTGTGTCTGTCTCTGAAACTGTCCAGAAACTTCAGTGGGTTCAAAACGCTGCAGCCAGAATGCTGACAGGGGCCAGTTGCAGGAAGCATAGGACTCTCTTGTTAAAACAGCTCCACTGGCTACCTGTTTGTTTCTGGGCAAAACTCAAAGTGCTGTTCATGACCTAGGAAGCCCTACATGGCTTGAGTCCAGACTATTTGAGAGACCTTATCGCCCCATATGAACCTTCAAGAGCCCCAAGATCTGCAGAAGGCTTTCTCTCAGTCCCATAAAGATCACAGGCTCACCCCTTCCTGCTGGCCTTTCGCCGCCAGGTAAAATCATTTTTATATCGGCAGGCTTTCTGTACATAATGCATAGCAGGGTGGTTTTATGGAGCGGATGGGTGTTTTGTCTGTTTTTATCTTTGTGATTTTATATTTTATTGTATATATTTTATGTGATTTTATATATAGATGTTTTGTTTGAATTTTATAATAGTTTAAAGGTTTTATCTGTGAGCTGCCTTGGGTCCCTTTGAGGAGAAAGGTGGGATATAAATGAAATTAAATAAATAAATAAAGCTGATAGAATACTCCCTCCTCCACCCCCCAATAAGGATCAAAATTCAAAGACATCAGATATAGCATGCATGAAGCCTCAGTTTTGGCTATCAGGGATGCTTCTGTTACTTCCTTATTTGCCAGGGCAACTAAAGGTGGGCAAAAGAGCATCATCCCCTGATTCTGATAGGTCAAAATACCCCAGTGCACCAGTCTTTAGGGCAAATACCAGCCTTGATATTTATTTCCCCTGCCATGGTGGGAGATGTGGTTGCCAGGAGGCAACGATGGTTAAAAAGTTACTGCAAGTGCCAAATTGCAACCCAACCTTGCTGCATTCCCCTTTATGGGGGCCAAATAATTTGGAGATGCTTTAGATGATGTGTAGTTGGAAACAAAGGATAAAAAGAAAGCCCTTCTCTCGACACTGGGGGAAAAAAAGACAAGAGGCTACACAAGACTGGTATCCAGTCATTTTAATCTTTGCAACCACACAGTTCAAAGACCAAGATTTCATACCTTTTCAGCCACAGTGGAGTGTTCCTAGATAGCAGCCTAAACAAGAGGATTAGATTCCAGCAGTGCTAAAAACAATTGATCTCAACAGTTTGCCCAATGACTGAGTGTTGCTTTCAGTTGTAGACATTTCACCTATCTCTGTGAGCAAACCTGCTTGGATGCCAAGAACTGTGTTAGAGGCCTACACTTTGTTCAGATGCCTGGTAGAATTTTATGAGCAGCTCCGTTCTGTTAGGAGAAGTTTGTCACGACACATGCACCAGATTGGCACAGGACACTTGCATTCACTCCTAACTTCCAATGGCTGAATCCTACAGATGTGGAGCTATACAGCACTTTGTTATTGTCGGGACTTCCTGCACGTGATACATTTGGGCTCAAGAATGCACTAGAAAACCTATCTGCACAGTGGGTTATAAATACAATAAATAACCAAGGCAAAAACAATACACTGTACACAGTTCTGACATTCAATGCAGTGTTCAGATCAACAGCATTGCAAGAGATGTCAGTGGTAAAAAGACTGGCTCATAGCCCAAAGGATAGGGGGAGCAAAGGCATGTATCTATGGTGTACAGATGGCACTGCTAAAGTTCATGTAAAACATGTTGCATCTTAGTATTAGCATGCTGCTCTGATAGAGAGTATAAAATAGCATGTATGGGAGTGAGTATGGGCACAGTGGTCCCTAGGACGACATATACATGATGCACAGCTGACTTCACTGCATTTAAAGGGGCTCACCACTTAAAGAAACTGAAAGCAACAAAAATGCACTGAAAATTGAGGATTTTATTGAAAAACTGACCAATAAAATGTCCTTGTGAAAGTGGTACACTGTAACAGCCTTTTTGTACTTACTCTTCCTCTAATATGGAGAAAGTGTCCACACATGTTAGAGTAATAAATCTGAAAATGTTCATACGTTCAGCAAATAGCATCTTTTGGTCTTTTATTCTAAGTGGTACAACCAAAACCCTATTAGTGACGGTGAGTTTAGATTAGACAAAGAACACAGACAAAGAAATACACAAAAATGACATTTAGTTTCCACAATTATAAACTGTCAAAGAAAAACTGCAGCATTATAGGAAGTTTGTTAATAAGGTTTAAATAATGTAATTATTTTTAATGGATCAAAAGCAATAAGTATATATTTAAAAATTGACTTTTGGAATATATTATGTTCAACATAAAGTGGGTTTCCAGCACAGATTTATATTCACAGGTGTACTTTCTGATACAAATTGCCAGTTATCCTTGAATTGCAAACTCTAAAACTTAAAGTGACTGAAAAACTAGCTGCTTGGAAAAATTATTATTCCCTTTGCAATTATTTGGAAGACCAGTAAGTTTGGTTAAGGAAGAGTTCTGGAAAATCTTTTAAAAGGTTCCATGTATCTGATTACCAAAAACACTTTCCTAGATTTTAAGAAATACCTCACTGAAATTCCATATAAACTGTCCAAAATACCTGGAATATTAATTCAATAACATTCTGCTTCCCAAAGATATTATCTTCCAACCATGATCTAGAAGCATGGAAGAGGCACTTCATCCTAACCTGGCCTCGTATGCTTTTAGTGTTTGGTATTTTACATATTTTTACAAGTACACTTCTTCATAATCCAATCCCAACAATTCTATTTCCAAAATGCTTGAAAATGATTCAGAAATTTTCCACGAAATAGGAAGTCTTTCATGCCAACTAGTAGGGATGCCCTCAAAAAACAAAACAAAAAAAACAACAACAAACAAACAAAACAGTCCCAGCAACTCAAGGCAATGTGTTCACAGCTGCAAGTGGAAAATGCTGAATTACGAGAGAGGGAGACCTACCACCTTAACACAATAGCCTGTCTGCAAGAAGTGTTACTATATTATCAAAGAACGGCTGAGACTGAGTCATTTCATCAACAGAATTTGGAACATCAATATTATGACAAAACCAAGAAACATAACAGAATTCATAATGAATGTGTGTGGTCATGAATAAAGAAGGTTGTGCTGTGGAGGCTTGGAAAAGTCAAGTAGTTTGCTAGAATTCTCTTAAAATATACTGTATTTTCTGGCGTATAATACTTATACTCCAGGTGTCGACTTATAGGGCAGGTGCTGAAACCTCCAACCAGACTGGAGAATCTGCGGTTGCCGCATATGGTGGGGAGAGCTCAAAAACAGCCACAGCCGCATCCCCGCCATATACGGTGACCGTATGAAAACAGTAAGGACAGCACTGTACAAGTACGGTAGAAGAAAATCCACTCACCAGGATTCAGGGAAAGAAGTGACTTAACACAGTCCCGATGACTAGGTGAGGGGGCACCTCACCAGGAAGGTGTAAGTGAAGGGCAGAGCAAGTTGCAGGCATCTGAGATGCCTGGTGTATGGAAAAAAGATCCGTGTTTGTGCTACCACTCTGATAGCCTTGGAGACAGGGAGGGTTGGGCAATCAGGGAGAGCTAACAGTCCAAACAGGCTTTGTATACAACAAGTTTTCCTGCTATGTATCTGCATGTCATAAGCATTTGAATTAAAATTACCATATTGAAATCAAAATCTGATGGTTTTTTTTAATTATTTTAAATTATTTGGTGTGCATTGGAAAAGAGGTAGTCTTATATGGCGAGTATATCCCAAACTCTATATTTTAACTGGAAAAGTTGGGGTCGTCTTATATGCCGGAAAATACAGTCCATGATTTTCCACTTTGGAAAAAAAAAAAAGGGGGGGGGGGGTTGAAATGGAATAACACTCAACAGGAGTTACCAAATTGTGACTTGGCTATGTAAGAATGTGAGTAGCCAAACCTAAAGGAGCCACAATGGGTGATCTGAAGTGCTTAACTATTGAATACTAAACCATCTTGCTTTGTTTATGTCTCTAACCAAGCATCTAACACCTCACATGTAACAATTCCTAATCCTGCTGTAAATAGGGCAATATACTCATGGAGCTCCCTTTAAAGGAATGCATCTCCCATATATCTGAAAAGAGGTTCCAAGTACCAGAAGGCGACTTTTGCATGAGGCGGATCAGTTTCCCAAATTCGAAAACTAGAGGTTTCATGCATGGCTAACCAAATGGATTGTGGTCACAAGCATTGCAACGGGCATTAGAAATCCATTACTGGAAACAAATAAAAGTGTATGTTTTATGTATCTACACATTTTAAAACAGGATGAGAAAAAGGGTAATTTTAAAATCTACCAATATTGATACACTGGAGAGAAGGGTCTAAACAGGCTAAAATGTCTGAGGGCTCTTTTGTCCTTATGGATAATGGTGTTACACCTTTTATATTTTGGCCATCAAGTATAAATTAAAGCTCTTTCCTCAAACAAAACTTATGAGGCAAAGATTGTGACTTTATGAAATATGACAATAATTCCACTGGCTTGGATTCCAGACTGATCTTTCAACAGACTTGCTGAAATAAATGAGACTAAACTAAAATGGTCCTGCCCTAAACCAACATGAAATGAACCCCTTTGCAATGTGCTAGTGTGACACTTCTTGGGACAATATTTTTATTTTTAGACCTCTCTAACAACTTTGGCATTATTTACCCAATAATAAAGAGGCGCTGACCAATTGCATATTTCTATAGAATTATGGCCATCACCTAATCAAGCCCATTTGTTATGAGAACAGGATTATATATTTATATAAAGCATCTCCTTGTTTTATATCTACTGGACTGATAACAAAGGGCAAGGCTGGATGTTAAAAGAGCAGGCCTCCATTCACACAACAGGTTGTTGTCTTCTCCTCCCATTCCAGCAGCCTCCTCTCCTAAATCTGCTCCAGAGGGTTCCCCCAAGCCTCAGGAGCAAACCGACAGAAGCTGTTAACTGGGTACAACCTATAGTATCAGACATTTGCATGCCCAATGTCTCCTCTATTGATCATCTCACAAGAAGAAACAGAGTATGATTTTATTTTTTTTAAAAATGACAAACTGCCTCTCCATTTTAATGTTCATTATCTATTTACAAGGGTAGGCTGCACCTCTCATAATGGATACTGGTAGTGAGATGGTACTTTCCAAAGCATGGCACCTACAACAATACACACAAAGCCAACAGAGGCTGTGTTCAAACACAGTGCTGTCAGTCTTCATTCTCAACGTCAGTTAAGGTTGGGACTTTGAACAGGTTTACAATATTTCTGGAATTGAGCCCATCACCTCCCACTGTTGTAGGTCACAAGGCTCCAGTCTTCTGGAGCTACCTCTTTGCACATGATTCGAGCACAAAGCTACAGTACTTGAGACTATCCTTGCACCTTTTTCCTGACAGAGCTTATGTGGGTCATTAGTCCGGTTTTATTGCGCGCTAACTCACCCCACCTCATTTCACATTCCAAATTATCACGAGCACTGGGCTGTACTACCCAGCACCATGTTTTTCTTCAAGTCTGAAAGCGACTTGAGCAGTTTTGAGAAAAGAAGATTGACTAGACTGCACAAAGAATATACTTCTGAAAATATTTACATTATTATACATTTACACACCACTGGAAGCTAAACCTCTGGATATAAATGAACATAAGTACTGACAGTTTGGGACACATTCTTTCCAGTAAAGCAAAAAGGCTAGGTTATCTTCAAGTTTCATACACTGGAATCATGTGAAGATCCTCATTTAAAAAAATTCATCTGAAGAAAAACAAACAGCCTTTCTCTAATTACCCACACTGGAAAAAACCCTCATACTTATACTTCTGATTTATTTTATTCATTGCAAGCCCTATTCATTTCTCCCAGTTTTTCACTTAAGAAAAGCTTAAGCTCTGAGATTGTTTGTAAGGTAACTGCATATATTCAATATATTTCCAAATGTTGCTGTAACAATGCAAGGTTTGTGTGTTTGATGGGCAGCTTTTGTGGATCGGCTAAGCCCAAAGTAAAACGTCAGCAATTCAACTTGTAGGCTAATAAAATCTCCAAGCATGCTCTCCAACACACACAGCAAGGACATTTCCAACCAGTTTGAAAACATATCTGCAGATTTCATGAGAAGATTAATAAACAACTTTCAGTGGAGAAACTGACAGTATGGGAAAAATATGAATAGCACCACAATGAATTGCACTAAGGTGCTAAGAGGAGGTACCTTATTCCCTGCAGAGTGAATGCTCTAGTTCTGAAACGTATTGCAATAAGTAAATGCAACTGTTTAAATGGTTACCATTTGGTTCATTCATCTACAGAAAATTAATTCTTTCTACTATATGTTCAACTGATGTTCAGTTCACAAAATATTACAGAATTTACAATTTATGAAAACAAAGCTTGGAGGAACATTATGAGGGCATCTTGAGGAAGATGGATGTTTTAAAGGGCAAATAGAAGGTAAGACATTTTAGTTTTTTATGCTAATGGTCCAAGAGTGGGTTTTTTTATTACCAATATATATATATATATATATATATATGGGGGAAAAACAATGACAGTCTTTATAGCTGTTATGTAAGTATCTGTGGGGAGGTGGGGGGATTCACCGAATTGCCAGGCTACAATGCTTGCAGGTCTGGATGTACAGTATAAATGTTTGTGATTCATCAGGAGACTTGCCCTCATTTAGACACTAGATGGATGCTTGCTATATGGTACAACTGATTGAGATTCACTCTGTGTTCCCTTTCTGAATTCATTTAAACAAGTGTTATCCCTTCCAATTCACCCACTTTACAACACGTCAGTGGGCTTTCTGCATCCTGTTTTTCTCTCTGTGGCATGCTGGTGTTCTTTTACTGATAACTTTCCAGTTATGTTAGAGATCAGGAAAGCGGCTAGGGTCCTCCTTGTAGTCATCGGGAATTGTGAAGATTGATTCATCAAACTCATCATAGCGAAACTCCTGAAAAGTCACAGTGGCCGTGATGGTTGGAAACACAGGTATATCTAGAAAGAACAAAACAAAAACACGGTTGCATTAAATACAAAAACGCACAGTAATGAGCATTTTTGTTTTTAGAAAAAGACTACATCTGGCTCACTTGTTCCATCTCCATTTTATCCTTCTGGACTAACTGGTCCGAGTAGGATAGGGAAGGCAAATTTTTGATGTCTGCAGTCTTTTTGAGTTGGTCCAGAAGGTGATACTCTTGTTCTACTCCATGGACACTGGCCTTTAAGAGTTTTGCCTGTCCCCAATATGTTTCTCTCTTATCTACATCTACAAGAAGAGGTTAATTGGAGATTTAAGACTAAAATCACCCTAGTTACCTCCAGGTGCATGGATCAATCAGTTTGGGCACTGATCAGGGGATACAGATGATAAATCCAAGTAATATGGAAGTATTGCTCATTGCAAGATCTGATGATATGGATGAGGGCTGCAATGAACTGTGGATAGGCTGTTGTTGCTGTTGTGTGACTTCAAGTAGTTTCTGACTTATGGTGACCCTAACACAGTTTCCTATCATGGAGTTTTCTTTGCAGAGAACCAAGATTGTTCAGAGGAGGTTTGCCATTGCCTTCCCCTGAGGCTGAGAGCATGTAACTTGCCCAACTCAGTCGGTTTACATGGTCAAGCTGGGAACAAAACCCTGGTCTCCAGAATCACAGTCCAACACTCAAACCACTATGCCACAGCCAAGCAATTTGGGGTACACCTCTATTCAGATACCAATGGAGGCAGAAGTTGGGAATGACCAGGATCCAGAGGCTGAGGGGGAGTGACTGCTCAGAGAATGACAGATGATGAGCCATCAGCAAATAAGTCTAGTGTCAGCACAGATATGCTGTGGCCCATCAGCTGCTGATGGGCCATAATTATTTTACCAGTCATATTCAGGCTAATTTTTTTTTAAAAAAAATCTACACCAAAATGATATTTATTCCTATATTCAGAATAAGGGCAAGAGCAAATTCCATGCAAATTCATAATGGTGGTTTGATTTAAGTTAGTTTAAAGTTAGAAATTACACATTTGGGGAGTATTCTTTTCTTTAAAAAATCAGGATTGCAAATGTTTCCCATAAAACTACATACCTTATTTGGCATGCTATGTAGCCCTGGAGGCACAGTGGTTAAATAATAATAATAATAATAATAATAATAATAATAATAATAATAATAATAA
>NC_056525.1:92470583-92472205 GCF_019175285.1 Sceloporus undulatus
TAATAATTTCTATCTTCCCGCCTCTCCCCATGGATTGAAGCAGGATCACAACAAGGTTAAAATCACAAAGTTAAAATTACAACAGCATTAAAACCACAATAAAAATAAAAACAAAAAACATCAGAATCTAAAAACGGTTGCATCCATCAATCAAGGGGTCAGCTGGTCTCATTCCATACTAATGATCTTCATAGGAGGTCAGGGGGATAAGCATGCCAAAACAGTTCTGCCTTTATATGCCTGTACTGCAGCCACTCACTCACAAACCATAAGGTTGTCAGTTCAATACCAGCCAGGGGCTCTGAGTCAACTCAGCCTTGCATCTTTCCGGGGTTGTTAAAATGAGTACCCAGCTTGTTGGAGGCAATTAGCTTACACTTTGTAAACTGCTTAGTACATTGGTAAGCAGTATAGAAATGCATTTGTTATTGCTATTATTTTATCCCAAAATAGCCATTTTAAAGAACCAGAATACCCTAGTCATTGTTGGATTTTAGGGATAGAGCCAGGTCTAGCTCATGAGGTTCAGAGAGTTGAGGAAAATGGGATGAGCACAACTTTCAGACCCAACCCTAATTTATCAGAAATTTGAATGATGAGTAGGGAAGAAGAGAACTTGTAGAACTGTTAAGTGGGGCAGAAGGGAACATGACCTCAGTGGCCAGGACTACCTTTCAATAATTTAGGCTGCTTTGTCATCTGCAACCTTATCTGGAGTTCTGGCATGGACTACACCTAGACCACACTGTGGACTACACCTAGACCAGACTTTGCACTACATATAGCTAGGAGAAAATCTGGAAACTTCACCTTCTGCATATTTTAGCCACCAGGATGCTGGGGGCAACTAGGCAGTTTGATCATGTCACATCAGTTTTATATCATTTGAATTAGTTGCTCAGCCATTTCCAGAGTCTAAAGAACTTTTCCCAAAAACTTCAAGCCCAGAAGATTCTTAGAGCCACTGGTATCAGCATATCACTATGTTTTTTCAGGTTAGTGCTACAGGAACAGGGTTTTGTTTTTTATCCAATCCAATTTCATTTACTGTATTTGTCTAAAAGACATTACACATCTAATAAAACAATACATACATACATGTACATATATAGAAAAAGTCAAATTAATGAGCCCTCTGCACATTCTACAGCAATAACTTTCAGAGAGATAGACTGTCATGGTCGCCTTGGTTGATGATCTCCATCTGTGCATTGACAGGGGAAATGTGGCCCTGTTGGTGCTCTTGGACTTCTCTTCCGGCAGGCCTTCCCAAAATGATCTCCTCAGAATTTTCACTCTCCATTTGTTTAGCTGTACCCACTGGACTTTAAGCTAGATTTATTTTATTAACTATTTTATTGGGAATTGTTTTTAATGGTATTTTAGGGTGGGTGGGAGATTGGGGAACTAGGATCTAATATGTCCTGTTATGCTATTGATAGTCAAGTTTGATTTTATTGTTTTTGTTTGTTGTTATCCACCTCGATCCAATACAGGGAGAGGCGGGATACAAATAATAATAATAATAATAATAATAATAATAATAATAATAATAATAATAATAATAATTGTTATTATTATTATTATTATTATTATTATTATTATTATTATTATTATTATTA
>NC_056525.1:92472215-92515703 GCF_019175285.1 Sceloporus undulatus
CTTTTAGCAGCCTTGGCATATAAGGTTGTTTTTTTTCCTTGCAAATTAGACTTGCCACAGATAACATATTAAGAGTCACTGGTGTTTTTACTAAATAATCACCAGACACAAAAATAAACTGACCTTACTCTGAAGTAAGCCCAGTTCGATCAAGTGGAATTTAATTCTTGATACATGGGTGTGATAAAGTTATACTGCTCTACTCTGATATCCTTGGATATATCTGCATTGTTATTATTAAGTATTAAATGCCGTATTTTTTCATATAGTTTGTTTCAGTTATTACTAATTTATAAAAAATAAGTTCTCTAGAGATTCATTTGTTTTGTTTTTTGTTTTTACATGAAGAGACCAAAAAAAAAAACAAAAAAAAAACAAAAACAAAAAAAAAAACCCATAACCAAAACTGAAATAACATTTTTTTGGCTTATCTTATAAGATACTATCATTTAATGTAGCATATAAGGTTGTTTTATATGTGACATATGAATCACAATCTGACAATAGCAGCATACCTTCATGTAACAACTCTCACACTGTAAGAGAGCCAAAATCTGTTGCTCATTTCACTTTGGACGATATTGATCTTTCATCTTTTACTAAAGATTTCTGTGGAGAGGACCTTTTTTTTAAGTTGTGGTCCCATACGCAGAATTCTTTTGTCTACAAATTCTGCCTACAGCACTGTGTAAACTTACAGCACTATATAAATAAAAGGTGATGATGATGATGATGATGATGATGATGATGATAATAATAATAATAATAATTTATTGCATCCACTGAACTTTTTTTTTATTATTTGCTGCTTTTTTTGTTGTACTATTATGATTTCATCTGATACTATTTTAATCAACAGTTAATTATTTTAACTTATTTCCAGTTGGCCTTAAAATGATGAGACTCATTCACCCAACTATTTTTCTCAGATGGGAGCACAATGGGTCTTTTTATCCCACTGCTGTCACCAATATTGTGATGGCTACCTCCCTATCTGCCACCAAATTGCATGACAAAACCCTCAAACTCAGATAGATCCCTTGCTTGAGTGACTCCCACACTTTTCTTTTACCTCTGGGCAACTGTCTAAGACAGGACACTCACTATTTTGAGTGTTCTGAGCAATAAAATTATTATTAATCCCTGGTAGCATTTGGCTTATAGTTTCTTAAAATACTTCAAGTGACCACAGACAAAAGAAAACTTTATTTACAAGATAGTTGGTTACAGTATCTCTCTTCTAGGTGATATTCAGAGTTGATACGGTGTTTATGTGCTTAAATGGTTACAAAGATTCACAGTATCTGTTACTAACTATATTCTAGAAGTGGTCTCTAGGTTATAGTTTCACATAAAACTTTTTTACTAGACTCTGAGCTTTAAAACTTTGTTTCTACTTTATGCCTCTTCCACAAACACCAATTCAACTTCCACACTTGACCTCTTGTCAGGCCAATCTGGGTATTCAAAGCCCTTCCACCTGCCCCCTTCAGCACCTTGGCTGTTAAAGCCCCTCAGGATTTAATATACCTCTAACTCAGAGCTCTGTCCCTATTTGGCCCCTATCCTATTCCCTATCTACCTCATAAATGCTCCTCTCCTCCTATTTATACTTGCTCCTGCAAGTAGCCCCCACCTTTTGTTGGTCAAGCTCCCATTGGCTGATGCCAATGCTCCAATCTGCCTTTTCTCCTCAAGCAGCTTCTGTGTCATCATGAAGGTCAGCCCCAAAAAGAGTGTATTGCAGTAGTCTAGATGGGAAGTTACCAGTGCATGAAACTACTCTGATAAGGACATCCCTGTCCTAAAATAGTCACAGTCTGCATCATTTGTTTAGAAAGTATTATAGATTACTTCCCTAGAATATTAAAAAACAGTAAAGCTGTTTCTCTTATTCAACTGTAAAATTCAGACACCACTAGGAATTGAATATGACATTTCTAGGCTCTATAGAGCAATAAAGGGTTGCTGAAAAACTGAGCTGGAGACAGAGGGACTGTTTATGTGTTTGAAAAAGCTGAAGGGGATCTGACAGCAGAATTGCCAGTTACAGTATATATTCAGTCCTTTTTTACTTCTGATTAACAGCTTCCATAGTGTCTTATCTAATATGAAAAATGTAACAAATCTGACAAAGGTGATAATATGACAAAATTGGCATAGGACATAAGAAATTATGCTCCCTTAAAACCACTTGTGGCTCTCTTATGAACACTTCAAACTGGCTGAAGTTAAAAAAAAGGAAGTGAACATTTAAAAGTGTGCTAATACTGCTTTGTATCTGAGTAGTATTTTGAAATCCTTCCTCCCTACTCTCCCACAAAGTCACACTCCAAAAGGAATAAGGATTTAGGAAAAGGCAAAGGCAAAGAAATCTCTCAGCTGAAATAGATGACACATCAAGTGTGTGACTGTACTTGACACATTTTTTAAAAAAAAAACTCTCAAAGGAAGTGGTAATCCTTTCCAATCAGCAGCAGTTTTGATGATCCCTACCGCCAAAACTTCAGGCAATAAAGGCTGTCCCTTGCAGCAACAGTAGCTTTGGGGCAGGGGAATCTTCATGAGGGCTGGGGCACAGGGGAATGGCTTGATCACCACCACTCCTGCATCACAGTCTCAGTTCTGCCCCTGGCCAGTCAAACGGCAGATTAGGGAACAGGAATTCAGCCTGTGCTGTTTGGGATTACACTCCCCTTGAAATCTCAGGCTCGCAGTTTGGGGTTTCCCCTGGAATAAACTCTGAGCCTGGAGGCCCAGGTTTCAGCAGTGGCCAAAAGTAATACATTTGCACATCTAAAACTAGTGAGCCAGCTATGCTTTGTTCCCTGAGGTGTCAGATTTGGCTACAGTGACATATACCTTGACTGTTCATAAACTTCAGTGGGTCCAAAATGCGGTGGCCAGAACACTGACCAGAACCAGTTATAGGGAGCATATAACTTCCTTGTTAAAAGAGCTTCACTGACTAATGATTTGTTTGTGGTCATGGCCAATGCTGTTCATGACTTATGTGTTTGTCATCAGCTATGAAGACCTATACAGCTTAGGTCCACTCTATCTGAAAGACCTTACCTCCTCATATGAACCTGCAAGAACTCTTTAAGATCTTCAAGGAAAGGATTTCTCTCGGCCCTGCCACCATCACAAGTTCAGTTGGTGAGGATACAAGAGAGAGCCTTCTGAGTGGCTGCTCCCACCCCCTGGAACTCCCTTCCACAGGAGGCTAAGTTGGCCCCCTCCCTATTTTCCTTTGGCCAGCAGGCAAAAACCTTTTTGTTTAAGCAGGTTTTTAACATGCAACTGTGCAAGGGAGACTTTTTTAGGGGGATGTGAGTTTTATTTATTTTTTTAATGTTTGTACGTATTTAAATAATTTTATATTGTTTTAATCTCAAAGGTGCCAACAAGATCCCTTTGCATTTTTCATTGTGCAATGGCATGCCCATTCCTCCAAATGTCTAAGTGGCATATTACTCACCCCAAAGACTGAGATATTTAAAGAGCAACCTTGAAATCAGAACAGAAAGCTCACCTAACTTTACAGGAAAGCCTGGTGGAAGTTTCATCTGCACAAATTCCCGGAGTTTGTTAAAGTGCTTGAAGGGTGCAATTACTTCTAAAACATTCAATAACCTAAAACAGAAAAGGCACAAGTGTGACAAACACGCTCTGAATCAGTATGCTATCAGAAGAGGTTCTTAAAGTCTCCTGGCTACTGATCCATGTAATTGGATTTGACTACAGAAACAATTTTTAAAAACAAACCATCAAACAAACAATCTGGTGATTATTTATTTAAGCCAAAAAGTAGTTACAATAGCTCAGAGACAGTGGTTTAGTCTCTGCACCCTCCCCAATGCTGCAAACTCTTTCATATTCTCATCCAAACTGGCCCCAAAAATGTCTGAAAACAAAAGCAGAAGCCATGTGTTGTCACTTTTGATCATGTTGGAGTAGCCACTGCACTGCACTGTCATTGACAGAGAAGCAGGATATAAATAAAGTTTTATATTTATTATTATTATTACTCTCCACCTCTTTGCAGTTGCCCACACTGATTTAGAACTATCCAAAGCAATTTTTCCCTGACATGGATGGCATCAAGAGGCCATAGTTACGTCCCAAAGGGCAGGGATCCTTGCAACAAATTCTTGATTGGCCCACAAAACCCCCTGCCCCTTTGAATGGAAATTCAGCTTTAAGTATATCTATGTTTTTCAGTTACCACTCACTATAAGGCAGTTTCTTTAGTTTTCAAAGAACTGTGTATGTGTTGGGGTATGTGTCTGGGATGCGGAAGAGCCCAAAGTTCCCTTTTTGGGGGGACAAATTTGTGCAAAAGAAGAATCAGAATTCTAATTCTAATACAAACAACTATTATTCTGAGATAAAGTATTACATTCCAGTTTCTAGAATAGGCAAAAGCAGTGTATTTTAGATTCACTTCATAGCCTTTCAGAAATATTTGTAGCAGACAGTTTAGACTTACGATTCAATTCCCAGAGGAAATTCTTGGCTCATGGCTATTGTGGCTTTAAATGTTTTCTTGCTTTCTTTGCAGACCAGTTCTCTACCCAAATGAGGTGCTCTAGTTAAAGAAAATAAAAATTAAAACTTCTCTAAAGATTCAAGTTTCTCAAATAATAAAATCATGGGATACATTTCAACTAGGCAGGAAAGCAGGCTGACAGAAATTGTTTATTGAAGACTGGAAGAACTGATGCAGCAGGAAATGAAATTGACAAGTTGCCCAATGCCTACAGATAACAGTAACTGAGCTGGAATCTATTAAGAAAGAGAGTGATATAAAGAAAGACATACATAAACAGACACACAGCCCAGTCTGGCCATATAAAATTCCGTATGGTCAAGAGTCAATGGCCAGGACCTAAAGCTGCTATTTATCTTCTATCTATAGAACTCAAACCCTTACTACTGTTTCAAAAAGCATTCCATCTGTGTAATGAAGAGGACTAAAGAAAATAGTATTAAGCTTCTTGATTATGCCATTTTGTCCCAACAGTTCTTTGGATTTTGACCAATGAGCTCCATCACTTTAACTAGAATAGAAATAATTCAGAAACCCTTTAAGGAATAGATATAGGCAGGTTAGTGTCTAGTTTTTGTGAACAGACTACTTCTGATGGAGAATTTTGTATACTTAAAATTAAGCATTTTTATAGTGAAACATAACTTCTTTGAGAATTTTATAAACTGTTATTTCTACTATTCATGGCAGCCAAATTCAAGAGAGCTACTTTACTTTTAATTATGCCCAGGGTATTATGCATCCTTAGTGGGCCTTACTGGAAAAACATATTCCCCCTTCACTCTACTTCTCTCTCACACACAGTTCCCCACATAGTGTATCAAAGAGTTATTTAGAGGCGGGCTGTACCCGCCCCTTTCCCTGGTGTATTGGGGCCTCAGCTGCCAGAACGGCAGCCGCTGAGGCCCCAATCCGCCGCTTTTCAGGCTGCGGGGAAGCGGCAAAATGCCGCTTCCCCGCAGCCTGAAAAGGGGTGTCCTTGGGGCTTCAAGCCCCAAGGACACCCCGCAGCAGTGGGGAGGAGGAGAAAGGGCCACTTGGCCCCTTTCTCCCTTGCTTCGCTGGGCGCAGCCGTCTGAAGGCTGCGCCCAGCGACGCAAAGCGGCGACGCAAACCAGGAAGGAGCTCCGAAATGGAGCTCCTTCCTGGTCTGCGCTAAGGGTGCACTAGGTGCCCTGGCGCAGAGCGAGGATGTCACGTCCGCGCCGCCCCATATAGAGGCGGTGCGGCCGTGACGTCCTCATGGCGGCGGCCGTCTGGAACGGCCGCTGTCATTTTTTATGCGCAGAGCACGTATTAGGGTTAGGGAGGTGCAGAAGCACCGCACCTCCCTAACCCTAGTACGCGCTCCTTGCATACTTTAATGGCGGTGTGTAACCCGCCAAAAACTGTTTGCTGACAATTGCTGTTCAACAAAGGAAACAAAAAACCCTGTTGGGAATAGTTTCACTGTTGTTGCAATAACAAGTCTTCTCATACTTTTCATACTACCTAAATCGCTAGATACAAAATTAAGAATCAGATTCTCTTAATCCGATGAGAAAGATAGGCACATGCTTAATTTTATCTCAAAGAATCAACAAGAAGCTTTAAAAAAACCAGCAGATAAGCCCACATAATTTTAAGTCTGTGAGCAAAATCTAAGCGGACCAGTCTATGTTCTATTGAATTAGACTTTATCTAATATCACTGCTGTTAAAGATAGGAAAAATGATTTTGCATACAGTGGTACCTCGGGATACGAAATACCCAGGTTACGAAATTTTCGGGATACGAAAAAATCCCATAGGGAATTATTGTTTCGGGTTACGAATGTTTTTTCGGGTTACGAAAAAACTTTTGGTGCTTTTTTCGGCTTTTTCGCACAGAATCGCGGCTTTTCCCCATTAGCGCCTATGGCAATTCGGCTTACGAAGGCTTTTCGGGTTACGAAAGCGGCCGCGTTACGAATTAATTTCGTAACCCGAGGCACCACTGTACTCTTAAGATGTACTAGATTCACCAGAAAAAGAACTGTGAGGTTAACCAAGAGCAGAAGCTTATACAAAAAATGTGGTTGTCATAGCAAGTCTCACACATTATTAAATTTCACAACTTTGCACTTTTACAATCCAGAGCAAAAGCTATTTGATTACTTCACATAATTCTAATGGAAAAGTTATCCTTGCTTCAGCAGCTGCTTATAGAATAATATGTAGAAACACCCTTTAAAACAAAACAAAACAAAAAAAAAGGGGGGGGGTGGGATTTTTAACTTGATAGTTCCAGAAATTCAGAATATTTGTGGTTCTGGTAATATCTGGTTCTACATATTTTCAAAATAACTTTATCACCATGGATATTAATACTCACTTTCCATTTTCTGCAGATATGTACTCCTCCCACGTAATTGTGTTGGGTGGAGGTGACGTAAGAGACTGCCTTCTGACAGGCTGTTAAAAAACACATGGTATTCTTTGTAAATGGAAATAATATTTCATAGCCTAATAGTGCTAACTAAGCACACTTCTCAGTCTACAGAAAAATAAATTGGAACAATCTGAAATGAAGCATAACAAATAATCATGATCTTCCTCTTGAAGTAATTTAAAAGAAGATGCATATTAATCCAATGTAAAATCACCCCCAAACCTAGTATGACAGGTAAGCCCAGTGTAAACATGTACTTAGTACATTCAAAAGCCATACATGTGCCCTAGAACCCTGCAAAATATGAAGCTTCTAGGTGGGATTTTCCTAGATGATTAGGTGAGCTCTGGAACCCTTTTCTAGACAGAGATTATTATGTAGACATCAACAATGAAAGCATCTATTTGGCCCACTCTAGCCTACTCATGATCAAGCTGTCAGTGAGACTTTACAAACCTAATTTATAACTTTAGATTACAACTATTAAGCATACCATTAGCATTTATATATACTGTTGTATCATGAACTGTCCATTTATACACCCTGAAATCTGACCCTCAATGGCCTTTAAACTTACAGAATTACTAGCATTCTATCAACACACCAAATTGTGGCAGCCATGAGCACAAAAAGCACTCTTAAATCTACATTTTTTTTTAATTCAAAACACCATGCCATCTCTCAAGGAGGTAGAGGGAGACAACACACATTAAGATTATAGCTTCAGTTTCTTGGTAGAAATAAAAGAGATTCCTATTTTAGAAGTATTGAAAGAAAAGGGAAGGGAAGATAGCAGGCTATCAAAACAAAGCAGATAGAAGTTGGGAGCCATGGAGAGAGAGAAGCATCAAGTATGAACTCCATCAACAAAATGACATGCTTAAATTTCTCATTAATAAACTAGGGACACCCTAGTTTAGGAACAATTAACATTACAATAGAGGGGACACTTGCTGTAATTTCACATTTGATGTAAATTTTACCAAAGAAAGATGTCTGCAACTAGCTCTCTGGAATAACAAGTGTTATTAACTTTAGCACAATGTAGTTGGGACTACAGTGATTATTTAGTTATCAAGTGAGGACAAATGCAAAGCACCTTACAGTCAGGTCAATCCTCTCTGGGACTTCCAAAACCCTTGTGTCTGATAATCTCTCATAAACCACAGGAGTGAAAACACATCAATGCAGGGATGTGACAGAAATAAGTTGATGCCTATGCTCCTACATAAAGGAGCTTTCTGTTACTAAGGTTCCACTTTCTATCAACTAATCAATATTTCTGTTTGTTGTTGTTTTGTTTGTTGTGCATCTTCAAGTCATTCCCAATTTATGGTGACCCTAAGGTGACCCTATCACGGGGTTCTGGCAAGATTAATTCAGAGGGGCTTTGTCTTTGTCTTCCTCTGAGACTGAGAGTGTGACTTGCTCAAGGTCACCCAGTGATTTGAACCCCGGTGTCTAGAGTCATAGTCCAAGCTCAAAACGTTATACCATATTGGTTCTCTTCTCGTTTAGATGGAGCTAAAAGGGTGTATGTGGTTGAATACCAAAGTTGGCTATACCTCAAAGTTTTGTTCCATCAGGTTTCCACCTTTGCTCAAGCTTTCCATGATAGCCTTATTTCGAAGAATGTCTTCCTCACTGAGATGTTCTCGTCTTTTCCTTGATTCTAACACAAGCCCATTAACCGAGTAGAAGTCTGCCAAAAAGTTCCCTACCCTTTCCTGCAAAGAAATAAAATAAAATTGCAAAAGACACAAAGCATTTCCTATACAGAATACAGATCATCACCTCACCATTCACTGGCCCTATCTTTACCATTCACTATCTACTTTCTCATTATCTGTTTCCCCCAATTTCTTATTACTTTATGTTCCATTGGTAGCAGTCGACCTTTATCATTATCCCTCCTTTCAATCCAGTCAGGGAGAGCAGGCACAGCAGTCTAACTGATTGTACTGTTTTTTCCCCGACTGCTATTCTGGGGCACAGTAGCACAGAAGACGCCTTAATCAAGAGAGAGGAACCTCCATCCCACTAGTTTATTATTTGGCTTGTAAAAAATGTACAGTTGGCCCTCGGTATCCATGGGGGATCCGTTCTGGACCTCGCCCCGCAGATATCAAAATCTGCAGATACTCATGCCCATGTTGTCCCCAATGGTGGCACATGCATGCAGCCAAGCTGCCATTAGGAACAGCCCCCATTGTCTCATGGTGGCGAGTACACATGGTTGTACCGCCATTGGAGTCAACAGAACTTAATGGTAGTACAACTGTGTGAATGTGCCGCCACCGGACAAGAACGACAGTCCCTCATGGTGACACGGTTGTGTTCTTACACCACCCTTGGGGACAACATGGGCTTGCTGTCCATGGATGCTTAAATACGTAGATACCAAGGGCTGACTGTAAGTTTGCTAAAAGCTTCCCAACAACCTCAGCTCTTTCTCCTTTTCCAAAAAAATAACAGTCCCAGATATCTCTGGTCAGAGACTGGAGATAAAAACATGGATTCCCCAAGAGCACTAACACAAAGAGATTTGCTTCCCTTTCCTCTTCTTCGGAGGAAAAAATGGGGGTGTTTCAGCATGGAGGTACTAGCTGTAAAAGTGCTGTTGCAACCAACACTTGGGAAGTAGTGGCAGCTCAACAGTGCTTCAACCCACCCCTTTTGCACTGGGTCATGTGAGATGAAAGAACTCCAACCTCAGTTGCAGGAGTATTACTTCAGCCTGGACCTATAGGAGCATTTTGCTGTACACACCTTTCTCCAACTGTGTGAGTAAAGCCAACAGTGTTGATAGAATGGCTTTGTCCCCTTTCATACCCAGCCCACAGAGGCTTTGCAGAGGAATCTGGTCTCTAATCCATTTGCACTTCCCCATCCTTGTCTTAAATACAGATAAGCTTACTGTTTTATCTTCTCGGAAAAGCCATCCTGTCTGGGCACGTGTGAAAGTAATTGATTTGGTTGATAATGTTGCTGAATAAATATCACTGCTCATCAAAATGTCAACTTCTTCCTCTGTTTCCATTTCAGATTCCTTTGAGAGAAAATATCGGACAAGCATATCAGAAAACTTCTTAAGCAGATTTTACAACAAAAATAAGTAAATCTACTGAAACACTATTAAGAAGTTAAGATTTTAGAATATTATTGGTCATCAAAGAAAACTTAAAAAGCAAAACCAAAGGTGGATGAAAAAAATCAAGGACAGAATGCCTACTGAAAAAGAAAGGTCATTGTTTGACATTTCAGTGCTACTAATGAGGATGTCAGGTACAGTGGTACCCCGGGATACGAATTACCCAGCTTACGAATTTTTCGGGATACGAAAAAATCCCATAGGGATTTATTGTTTCGGCTTACGAAGGTTTTTTCGGGTTACGAAAAAACCTCGGCGCTATTTTCAATGGAGCCGCGGCAGAGCCGCGGCTTTTTTTCCATGAGCGCCTATGGCAATTCAGGTTACGAAGGTTTTTCGGGTTACGAAATTAGCCGCGGAACGAATTAATTTCATAACCCGAGGTACCACTGTAGAGTCCTTCTGGGAGGTCATTCCACACATACAGACACTAAATATGCACCTTGTACATTTCCAACACACTAGAAACAATATAAATCCCCATCCACAAAAAAGGAGACACAGAAAACTGTAGCAACTATAGGGCCATAGCATTAATTTACCATGCAAGAAAAATTATGCCCAAAATGCTGCAACATAGACTCCAGTCATAATATGGAGAAATCCCAGAGGTGCAAGCAGGGTTCAGAAAAGGAAGAGGCACCAGGGACAACATCACAAACATACAATGGCTGATGGAGTGTGCAGATGAATTCCAGAAAAAAATCAGCATGTGCTCTATAGACTATAGTAAAACATTTGACTGACAGATCACGAAAAGCTATGTATGGCTTTTAAGTACATGGGAGTGCCACAACATCTGATAGTCCTGATGAGAAATCTGCACTTAGGAGAAGATGCTACTGTTACAATAGAATTTGGAGAAACAGAATGGTTCTCAATTGGCAAGGGTGTCAGGCAACGCTGCATCTTACCACCCGACTTGTTCAACTTTTATGCAGAAAATATAAGAAGAGCAAGTTTGGATTCAGAATGAGGAGTGAAAATAGGAGGACGGAACATCAACAATCTAAGATATATGGATGACACTATACTACTAGTAGAAAACATCGAAGACTTGGAAAAATTACTAAGGAAGGTCACAGAAGAAAGCACAAAGGCAAGTTTAATGCTGAACATAAAAGAAAACAAAAATAATGACCATGGAGGATCTACATAAATTCAACCTAGATAATGAGGAAATCGAAAGTTAAAGATTTCCTGTACCTTGGATCATTGATTAGAAAGAAGACTGCAGTTAAGAAATAAGAAGAAAGCTAGGAATGGGAAGGGGATCTATAAAAGAACTAGAAAAGATCTAAACAGTAAAGATATGCAACTGAGCATTAAAGTTAGAATCATCCAAGCCATTGTATTCCTCATCACCACATATGGATGTGAGAGCTGGACAGTGAAGAAAGCCAGTAAGAAGAAAATCAACTCAATTGAGATGGGGTGTTGGTGAAGAGGGCTGAGGATACCATGCAGATCCAGAAAGACAAACACATTGGTCCTTGAACAGAGATCAGGTCTGAAATTTTTCTGCAAGTCAGGATGACTAAATTGAGGCTGTCGTACTTTGTCCACATCAGAGGAAGACTGCAAATCAGATGGATAGACTCAATCACAGTAAGGCCACATGCCTAAGTCTCAAAACCTGGGCAAAGCAATGGAGGACAGGGGGTGGTGGTGAAGTCTCATCTACAGGATTGCCATGGGTCTGGGTCAGTTAAGAACAACAACAAATATGTTTTAAAACTAAGTATAGGATTTACTTGCATCAAAAACAAAGTTTAAGATACTCACTTTCTAATACTTTAAAACAGTTATCAATCACAGTATGGCTTACCTCATGATGTATTCGTTGGTAAACTTTTTGTTCATTGTCTAAAACTACAAAGGATTCAGAGGGTGCAGCATCACCATTGAAAATGAAGCTCAAGTCCCCTCGTTGGCACTTCATGTCAGTAAAATCTATAAGTGTTGTGTCAAGCCTGTGGAAACATTTGAAGGCTTGAGTTACCCAGATATTCTCCTAGTATTATAGAGAGCACCCTCCATTATATTTAAAGCTTAGGGAAAAAACAGTATGAAGAAGGACTCCATCAGCTCTTCAACACTGCAGAGGTAAAGCAGTTTGATACCACTTTAACTGTCAGGGCTCCATCTGTGGAATCATGGGATTTGCAGTTTGGTGAAGTATTCAGCCTGGTTTGTCAGAGACCCCTGGTGCCTCACCAAACTACGAATCCCAGGATTCTGTACCATAGAGTCATGGCAGTTAAAGTGGTTGGTGTCAAACTGCTTTATTTCTGCAGAGTGGATACATCCCATGTGACATAAACCAAAAAAAAAAAAAAAAGCAACACATTTATTTTTAAAGAAATACAAAAGCTACTTCCATTTGTTCACAATTAAAAACCCATTATAAGTAGTGATTTCAACATTCAGGGACTGCAATCTGCCAAAGTCCATGAAGAGATACTTACACAGCCCTCCCATGACAATACACCCAATAAAATAGTGCCAGTTAAATAAGTCTAATGGAAAGAAGAGCAGAAGGCGGCATATGTACCGCCAAACAGTCACAATCCTTTGAATACTGAGGCGGTGTCTGCACTGAAGAAATAATCCAGTTTGATACCACTTAACTGCCAGGGCTCAATGCTATGGAATTCTGGGAATTGTAGTTTGTTTGGAATAGTAGTCTGACAGAGAAGACTAAATGTCTCACAAAACTACAGTTTCCAGAATTCCACAGTACTGAGCCATGACAGTTAAAGTGGTGTCAAACTGGATTATTTCTGCAGCGTGGATGCAGCCTGAATAGGAAGAATATAAAAAGAAAGACGTGGCAATTTTAAGCATAAGATTAAGAAGGAAGGAGATTTAGGGCTCGAACAAACATAAAAGGTCTTCTGAACATTCTGTGGATAACTCTTTCCAATCTATCAAGAAGTCTTATCTTCTTTTTAGAAGGATATGAAAACTGACCACACAGTCAGATCACAAGAAAATTATTTATTATGTTTATAATGCTAGAGCAAGGTGAAGACTATTCTTACCTGATATTTATACCTTGTTTATATATTTTACATGCATCAGAAGGCAGGATTCGGGAAAGTAAAGGCACTGTATTGAGCAAATATGAGAAACTGTTAAAATTAATGTTACATCAATTCATCTGTAACAACACAGGGTGCTTATCTGTCAGTCAGAATTACAGTTTCAACACCATGAGACCAAGACACCTTAAACTTGGCATTTATACTAACAGGACACTAGGTGTGCACTCCATGGTTATTTGGCTTTTAAGACATATTAGCTGAAAATGCCTTAGTAACTTAAATGCCCATACACCATCCCTAACTAGCATACAAGTTTAGAGCTGGCACAGCCTGAAACCAGGGCGAACAGTTTGAGGGTCAAAGCTATGGCATTCCCTCTCTTAGTTGTGGAAAAGCACCCTTCACAGGCATGGGGTAGCCAAACCCCTCTGTCAGAGGGCTGTAGGAGTGCCCTATGCGAGGGGCGCATGCATAGGCTTGCCAGAAGCTGTGGTTTCACTGACAAAGAGGAAGCATAATTTGCTGATCCTGACAATTGCAAAATTTTGCTTGAAGGCTTTAGGGCATCCAAATAAGTGGAGGCTCAACCCATAAAAAGCCAGGTACTTAGAGTAAACATAATAAAATGACATTAGTTTCCTCACAAGACCACATGCATATCAATGCTATTGGAATCTAGTTTGAGCTGATGAATCCCTGATGTGTTCAAAGCATCCAATATATTTCACAGCAGTAAAGAAAGACACATTTTCATTTTAATTCTTATGAACAGAAGGAGGTTAACAAGCTAACTTGAATTTTGTGCTCTACAAAGGTATTATTAAAAATGCTAGCTTCCATGTTACAAAAAGAAAAAATTATGTGGTTCCTATTACAACACAGGCTCAGTCCACAGAATATTTGCCAATCCTTGAACAATGGTTAAGTGACTGGGAACTCTCTCAGGCTTGTATATTTCCTCACCACCCACCATTTAAACACTTTTCCCTTCCACCTTCAGCAGGAATACAGTAAGTGTTACATCTTGTTTTAGTTTCATGCTAGCCATAGACTGCTGCTGTACTGCAGAAATAATGCAGTATGACACCACTTTAACTGTCATGGTTCCATCCTATGGAAGCCTGGGATTTGTAGTTTGGTGTGGCACCAGAACTCTGACAGGAAAGGCTAAATGGCTCAGAAAACTACAAATCCCACTGAGCCATAGTAGTTAAAGTGGTGGCAATCAAACTGCACCAATTCTGCAATGTAGATGCAGCCATAGTTAGCTTTAACTATTTAAATCATAGTTAACTTAAAGTATTTAAACTTTTAACTATAACTTGAAGTGGATTTAAAAACTCTGGTTAAGATTCAATTTGTGGTAGACGAAGTGACAGCCATTGTAGCAATGAAAAGGTAAACAAGGGACAAATCTGACCAGGAGAAATCATCCACATCTAGTCACAGGTACCACCACAAATTTGGGTTCTTAGATTAAATCAGAACAGGGATTAACTCCAAGTACAAGCCTATTTTGATGTTAACCGTATGAGTAAAAGTAACACATCAGCAAGTTTGTGGTAAATAGTACTATCCTAGACATCATATACTAGTTTCCATGGATACATACACCTGGCAATATTTGCAGGGAGGAGAGTATTTGTGTACAGAGATGCATGCACAAATGCTTCTGTGTAACTAGATTCCTCCATGATCAGTGTTCAAAGTTGTGTGAAAGCCTTTGTATATATACATGCACACCAATCATACAGGGCTTACATGAAAGCCTTTTTAAAGGCCATACTGTTGTAATATGCTGGTCTCAGGATGAGGGGCTTAGCAAAAAACTGTTTACTTTACTCCTTTTACTTATAAATAGGCCTGCAAAGAGTTCTGCATTCAATATAAGCTACAGAGTATGTATTGAATCATAAATTGAAAGAAACAAGGATTCTGAACAATGATGTTTGGATTTGCTACAGCAAATCAGCTATGACAAGTTATGAATGATCACTTTAGACTCCATTAAAAACTTACCCCAACTTTGAAAATCCCAGTGAAGTTCAAGATAGAAGTCACCCAGCTGAAGAGAAAAAAAATGAATTATCTCTTATACGTGAAAAGAAATTATTATTGCTCGTGGTGTTTTCAGAAATGTTTTCACAAATACAACCCTCTTTCATGTTCGACATAAATGGCAGCATGCATTAATGAAATGCAGTCTGCACACCTTTCATGTTAACTCATTTTTCTGATATCTCAATTATCCTCCTTGAATTCATTATGAAAAAACTAAAGTAAGAGCCCCTCAACATTTTTGTTATTAGTGTTAAATATTTATGAACAAAATCAACATTGTTCTGACAAAAACTAATCAGCTAATTATTCAAATCAGACACCCAGTCTATTTTCTCTTCACTCTTGTCAGCAGTGATTTTGGAAGCCCATACCAACAGTATTTCTCCTTGGACTTTGCCAGAAAAGGTCAATTATGCACAACCTTCCCTCTCCATTTTTTTCTTTCTGCAGGAAGAAGTGAAAAACAACACCAGGAGAACCTATGGTTATTTTGCCCTTGTTACTAAACCCAGCAAGATTTTCAGCCCTGCAGATCTTTAAACTGTCTGCTTTAGGGAGCACTTCTTACAAGGATGACTGTTCTGAGGGCAGTAGCATAACAGGCTGGCAAAGGAGGCAGGGGTCAGTCCTTGACTCCTCTGCCAGCTTGCTGCGCTTCTATCTTTGTCCCGAAGGAAGAAATCCCCTTCCCTCTATAGCCAGCACAGAAGCGGCAGAAGTGAGTTGGCAGAAAAGACAACATCTGTGCCTTCTCTACCTTACCTACCTGCATTTGCTTGTACATAAAGCTCTTCTGTGAACCCAAAGCAGAGAGAAAAATGCATAAATTCACAGAGGAAGGATGGCTGCCTTTTCCCTTCCTCATCAGCATGCCTACTTTCTATGCTGGAGACATACAAAGGGGCTTCAATCCCTCCGCATCCACCACAGAAACAAGTCAGGCTAGCACAATAGTGACACTCTCTGCTCTATCAGTCTATGTCGTTTCCTCTCCAGCATTATATACCTGGAAGGAACTTCATCCATCCATTTATGTGGAACTCCTGGTCACCAACACTTGTGAACACTTAAAGCATAGGTGAGAATCATACAACTCTTCAAATGTAGTTGTACTATAAGTCCTAGTAGCTCTGGCAAGGAATGCTATGTGTCGCAGTTGAACAACATTTGAAGAGTTGTACAATTCCTATCTCTGACTTGAAGGCAAAACTGGGTTATTTGAATAAAGGGATAAAGAGTGTACACATTCAAAACTACTGGTAGTTCTTAAACAGTAGTGCAAGGAAAAATACAGTCTGCCCTCCCCATATGTGAGGAATCCGTTCTGGACCCCCCCTCCCGCGTATGGGGAAAAGAATATATGCTCAAGCCCCATAGAAAATAATGGGGCCCGTGCTCACAGGCGGCGCGGGTATGTGCCCCATTACCTTTACTGGGGTTTGCCTTCCACATAAGCTCAAAGCCTCAGAAGGCAAGCCCGCCTATGGGGAGGGCTGAGTGTACTGTAAAAGAGAGAGAAGAAAATATTCTGCTTTTCCTATTAATATCGACAGAAATAAGCAACATCTGACTACAGATCACATCAAGTTGGCATATTTTCCCCAAGACCATTTTACTGTCATATGGTGACTCATCAAGGAATAATCATTCCAAAGGAGATAGCCAAGGACTCTGCAGCTCACAAGAAGATCGGCCAGGCCTACTTGAAAGAGCTGAAACTAATACAGCACTTTCTCCAACACATTAAACTCTAAGTTTAAAAAGCTTGTTCGCCATTTGAAATTACTCACAAATTATTAAAAAGCCAATGGCCCCATAGTCTTACCTCCTTCAGGGCTTTTAATAATCGAGGTCGCTTTTCCTCAACACTCTCCCTAGATTGTTGTTTCAGTTTCCTTAGCAGTGCTGTAACTAAATAAACATACTATAAGCCAAATATAATACAGAAGAATTAGTTATCCAGTAAACTTGGTTCTGTTTTCATCGTTGTCTTTGTTATTAGAAAGCATAAAGCTAATCAGCATTAATAATTTCAATTTTCCCCACATATTGCCATTTAGCTATTACCTGGCTACTAATCTGGATGGAATACTGACATGACTCTTTTAGCATGAGTGGAAGCAATTTCTTATTCAAATTGTATGTAATTAAACATTTAAATCACCCATCTGGAATGTCTATCAATTACATAACTAAGTTTTATATTAAGGATATCAATCCTGAAATGTAATCTAATCAAGATCCTTCTTAGGCCCGGTGGGGTAATCTGGGCTTTACAGTTTCACTTCAATAGGCAGAATGTCTTTTTTCACTTGGATAATTTTTTATGTGAGAAGCAGAATTAACACTAATGCCACTGCTCTTTATTTTGAAGAACAAGAATTAATTTCATGGTATAGAAAGAAAATTCTAACTATACAGCAGGAAGAATTTCTTGATGCTAAGTGTTGTTTGGGTTACCTTGTAAGCATATGGACCATCATTGGAGATTTTTAAACGGAGGTTCCAGGGTCATTCTATCATGGATATGTTAGCTATGGACTGGAGGTGACCCTTTGAACTGCTTCTAATTTTACAATTAAATGATTCTGTCAATTCATTAGTCTGAATTTTAACAAAAGCTTGGTTTAGTTTTACTTAACAATTGCATTATTTAATTCTTGATTTAGTAACAGTTAATCTGGTGCTCCCCTCTCTCTAATTCTCTCCCCCACACCATCCTTATATGTTAACAATGATGCCACTGGTGCAGAAAGATTCAAGATCCATAGGCCATAATTAAGTGATACAGAGCTCCACCCAAATATCAGCTTTTCCTAACAGTCTATAAAAGAACCTAACATAAAAATTCAAAGTAATTTTAAAATGATTTAAAATGATTTATAAAAAATTAGAAATAATTTTAGAGAGTCCAGACATGTTAGTCAGTATTTGCAATACACATCTGATTTTAAAAGCTAAGTGGGTTTCCTTTACATTTATTCTAAACAGAATAGCAGTTTCTTACTCATTTGTCTGTCTCCATAGCTGATGGCTTCTGCAAGAGGACTCCATCCCTGAGCATTTTTCACTTTCACAGGAGCATTGTGGGCCAAAAGCAAGTGGGCACATTCTGTAATAAAGGAAGTGACTGTAATTATTTTCCAAATAAGAATACCAAAATCCTCTGCTACACAAAAGCCACTGACAGATGGACAAAAATAACATAGGAAAAGAAATATATTTTTGTAGTTTATTCAGTTAGGGAGCACATTAAATCTATCTAGCTGAGGACACGGTTTTTCAAATGTAACATTTTAGTGTACATGTTACATCCAAATCTGTTGTTAGGGTCTTCCTATATAATAGGGTGAGTCGAGGAAGCTCATCAAGTTTTCACCTGACTAAAATCAAAACCAGTATCAGTCTCAGCTAACTTATGTAATATATTTCAACAGGATTAAGGCATGACTAACAGTGTCCAACATATTCAGAGCTATTATAAATTTATAAGGAATCATGCCTGAAAGAAGATATTCTGGAAACAAACTGTATGTAGATGATTTTCCTTATGATACAGACTATGCCCCTTTTCAAACCAAAGTATCTTCAATTTTTAATTTCAAAATCAATATTGGAACATGGTATGTGATTCAGAATTGCAAAAGAAGAACAAAAGAAATACAAAAGAAATAGTGTATCACCATTTTGCTCCCACAATAACCAATTGCTTATGAGAAACTCACAAAGATATTGCACACCCCTTTCTCAGCAGCTGGTAATAAGAGGCATAGTGTCTGATATGACAAGTATGCTGGGTCTGCACTGCAGAAATAATCCAGTCTGACACCATTTAACTGCCATGGCTCAATGCTATGTAATTCTGGATATTGTTGTTTTGTGAGACATTTAACCTTCTCTTCCAGAAACATATCCCCTGAAATTACAGCTATTCAGAAGAATTCTGATTCAGTGAATCTACATCTGCTTTCCCACCCTGCCCACAATGTCAACTCAGAAGAGAGAAGACCCAGCCTGCTTTATGGCTGCAGGACAAAAGACCTTTGACTCCTTATGTTGACTGAGCTACACTGATCAACCCCAGTTACTGCTCACAAGTAGTGCCTTTGCAATGCTGCTAGGGGCATTGTCCAGTGGCACAAGGAACTGCACATATACAATTCACAATCAAAACAAATTTAGGAAACATTTCAACACCAATATATATTTTTTTTCTACAAAGTGAGTCTTTACCACTGGTAGACAGCCTTTCTCCCATGCTTCCTGACCCATTTCAATGAACAGATGGATGGATACATCAATGATATTCAATAAGCTACCATCTGAAATAGTGCCCAACACCCATTTTAATTAAATTTTCTTTACCAAAGACCTCACAAAACCCTGGAAGTTCATTCCTTCCTCAAGAGCACATTGAGCTGCTTAACAAAATTTGCATTTATCTGTACAGTACTTCAAGTGCGATTACAACCTGACCCAGTTAAAACTGGAGCCCTCTGAACTGGGAATTTTCAGTTTCATTAAAGTGAACATGACAAAGCATACACAATCCACAGTACTGTACTACTATCACATATCTGGCTGAAGGTTTGGCTATTATGCAACAGTTTCAAGTCTGACCCAATAAATGCAGCATATTCTCTGTGTTATCTCAGGAGGCCTGGCTAATCCTAAATGAACCTTATTATTTTGCTACTGTCCATGTCAAAATAATCCAGGATTTTATCCTAAAGGGACTATTTGCTACAAAATACAGGTTATAGAGGTTTTTTTCCTGTCACCTTGGACACCAAGAGGCTTGCATTATTGTAAGAAAAAAAGCAGCAATTTTCAACGCTGGTCTTTAAGAAGTGAGCTGTATATCAAAATCAGGCCTCTAGTTTCATAATCTAATTTTACAACTTTATTTATTTTTGTGTAGCACCCTCTACAGCTCATAACTTAAATTAGACTGGCATTGGATTTTTTTATCTATCTACCAGGACAACACTTTCAAATGAAAAGCAACTGATATCACACATTTTGTGTGAAGGGTGTGTGTGTGTGTGTGTGTGTGTGTGTGCATGCATGCGTGCGTGTATGTATGTGTGTATGGTATTAAATTAATCTTTTACTTTTTTTGGAAATGAGTGAAGTAATATGACTTGGTGAAAAACCATACAAAGTGAACAAGGAATCAAGCCCAAGTTTTATGCCTGATTAACAAGGGAGATGATGGTCCAAAAGACACTGCAGAAATAATCCAGTTTGAGACAGCTTTAACTGCCTTGGCTCAATACTAGGAAATCCTAGGAACTGTAGTTTATTGTGGCACTAGAGCTGACAGAGAAAGCTAAATGTTTCACAACTGTTCCCAGGATCCCCTAGCCTTGTGCCAGGGGAGTTAAAGCAGTCTCAAACTGGATGATTTCTGCAGTGTTTCAGACAGATGTCACTGAGGGGGGCAGGGAGGTAACTCTAGAAAGAAATGAAGCCAGGAAAAAGAAACACACTTCTCAAAGTGCCCATATTTACTATCTTCTAGACAGAGTCTGGCACAGAGTTCGTGCACACTGTTTTGTTTTCAACATACTACCGGTAAGCTGGTTAGAGACTTGAGAAAAATGGCCTCATGTTTCTTTTGTGTCAGCTTTCCCTTGTTATCTAGTCATGGAAAGCTGACAGAAAGTAAAGAGAGGACCCTTCCTTCCTCTAGCTCATTCTATACCTCCCTTCAAACAATTTTCATATGAGAGAGAAAATCAGCTTAGTAATTTTAGTTTTTGGCTTCTATGCTATATAATTTTATGGGTCTTTTAAGTGGAAACATTACCAACCTTTATTCCCCAGCATCACAGCAAGATGTAAAGGAGTGTTTCCTATAAAGAAAAAACAATCTTGAGTTAATATATACAACTTTTACCAAACATAATAAGATAATTATAACCTTTCACAATCCTATTATTTTCAATTTAAAAGTTTGCATTACTAATCACATGAAAAATCACTTTGGTATATTTCTATATTGTTTCCCATCCAACTATATTCCTAGAAAAATCAATAGGGTAATAATAATTAAAAACATGGCCTTAAAACTACTAAAAGACTCTTGTGTCCTAAATTAACTATGGGCTGCACATTATCAAGAAAGACAGATCTAGGTCACAACCCATAAGGAATTTATTCTAATAAAAAATTTAACATATTTTATTTATTCATTATACAGATCCAGTTTTAAACACTTTAAACTACAATAATGTAAAGTGGAGATCATATGTAGTTATTTACTACATTGCAAACAACCTGAGGATAACTATTTTGAAGGACAGTATATAAATATTGTTTTTAAAAAGTAAGGCGAACAAACACAGTCCTTTAAAAAATAGAGTTAAGATCTTTAAATTATATATCAGCAAGTATTAGGAGTCGCAATTGTGATACAAGATACTGGATATACAATCCAGCTTCTTGACAACCTCAACCTTTGTTTTTTACAAGAGTGAAGAGAGAGAATGACTGGAAAATCTTAGAAGTAGGGTTGGAAAGCTAAGCAGGATTTCCAGAGGTCTGGGACACTTCAGCGTCTTGGAGTATGGCCACAAATTGAAAGGAAATTTTTTTAGTTTTCATAAATTGGGCTTCCGTTTTTGATGAAATGGATGAAGCTGCAGAATTTTGGATTCTGTAACCAAAGGTGTAAATTCAAAGTTATAGTGACAACATAATGGAACTTTCTTCCCTGACTTTTTACAACTCTGGGTGCATCTCAGGAACATGAACTGGAGGACTGCGTAGCTCTCAAGAGAAAGTTTTCTGGGTACATGGGATTGCTGGGTATATGGGATTGCAAATGTGTGCACACCCATAGTCTAATGCTCAAACCACTATGCTATGCTGCAGATACCACCTCCCAATTCTGTTGATGTTCAGGCCAGAAAATATACAGCAGGCTAAAATAGGCTTCACATTATACAAATCTAATTTTATGTGTACATATTAAATTAATGTTACATTTAACAGACATAACTACATAATGAAAACTAAAGGACAAGAAGAGGTTTGTTGTTAAACTGGCAAATAATAGGAGTTGTTCTCCAATTAAGCAAGTTTAACTCATTAATGTGCTCCAGTCAATAGTCTGGAATGTGCTTAAGTTTGCACACAAACAGAACAATTCTTTTTAAGGAAAAAAAGACTTTGTCTTTAGGAGATGCACACAGTAAACACTATCACCAGGGAGGGGGGAATCATTCTGTAAGGCAGAGAATAGCCAAGTTCCTGCTATCCTAAAATAACACCAGTTTTTATAGGTACTTGTAGTAGAAGTTAGGTGTTTTTCAAGTTATTTTATTTAATCATGAGGTTTTTGTGCAATACATAATAAAAAGGTTTTTCTGTTTACAGTGGTAGCGCCTAAACTGTGTTCAAGACATATGTTTCTACAACAACAACAATAAATCTGGTGAGCAGCCTCTAACTTTTAACATGAAATATCTGAATGATGGAATTCAACATGGGAACCGGAAACAAAGCATTCTGCCAGTCTAGCCAATCTACTCTGCATAGCTTTGTGGTTGCATTTTTGTAAAAATGTCGGCAACTACAATATTACTGATTGTTAAATAATGCGATGCAAGTTATTTTAACCCTACATGTGAATCAAGTTGGTGTTTTAGCCAATTATGGAGTAACTAATAGATCCATGAATTAGCTTTTTTTAAAAAAAAACTAGAGGTACATATACACTGTAGGGATAATGCAGTTTGACTTCACTTTAACTGCCATTGCTCTATCCTACAGAATCCTAGGGTTTGTAGTTTTGTGAGGGACCAGCACTCTTTGGTAGACAAGACTAAAGATCTTGTAAAACTACAAATCTCAGGATTCCATAGGATGGAGCTACAGCTACAGTGGCATCAAACTACATTATTTCTACAGTGTAAATGCACCTTACATCCTGAAGATGTAGATTTGAGTTTGAGCACCACATTTTCCAACTTTTAGAATAAACATATCACCAACACCAGCCTGATGAATGGAACATGGCATGGCAGACCTAGTGACCTCTGCCACTAGGGCCTCCACTGCCACAAATGGTTTTTGGAGTACTAAAGATCACAAACATATTCCAGTAGACAGAGTGAAATCCCACTCAGAACAGATAACAGATCTATGTCACAGATTCAATAACATTTGTGCACAGGATATCCCTCTTGCTATGATGCAGTCCTGTTACTAGAGTTCATCCAACTCATCACTGGTTCCAGACATGATCAAGGGCTTGTGAGGCCACATTCAATTCAGATGTTCCCGCAAGCTTTGTAACATCTATGTACTCATAACACTTTGCTCCAAATCCCAAAATGAACTCTCTTCAACTGGATTCATACAATGTGAAACAACAAGAGGGTATTCGGTGGCACAAGACAATTAAATGACAAAAGGAATGAGGAATAATAAAATTGAAACCAACTCTGAAGGCAGGAATGAAATCTGTGGTGCACAGTGCTTTCAACACCAAACCAAAAAACTGGTCCAGGAGGATATTACTGCTGATAGTATCAAAAGCCAAATATGAATTTTTCCATGAAATATGTAAGACTGTGTCACATCACCACAGGGGATTTTCAAAGGAAAGTGAATATCAACATCATGAAAATCCAGAATAGTATGGCATTCCTTTTAATGTGATCTCAAAGCATATTGTGTTTGGTCTTTACCTTTTGTTTATAGGCCGCAGAAAGGGCCTGTACTAGGCATACATTTAAAATATTTTTTAAAAATTAATGATAATTTTTCTCTATTTGATTTTTTTAGCTACTGAAGAAATACATAAAAGATAGCATAAGAAGTCACTGCTTTAACTTTAGCTTCAGCATTCAACAGGGAAGTATTTTTGCAACATGAAGAGCACATCTTATTTTGTTGTTTAAATCTATGGATCTTACATCCTAGAATATTTGTCTTAACTGAACAGTGATATTTCTAGGCTTTTAAATGCTGCTCTGTCACAAAGGTTCACAAGTACCAAGTTTATGTACTAGTGACAACCCTAACACTTAGGTGGCCTTGAGACTGCTTGAATATGCACTTCCTCCATTCAAAAATAATAATGTCAAAACAACAGTCACTAATGTAGTGTCCTGTCACAGAATACACGCTGTATGTATAATACAGAAAATGCCACCCAAGAGAAAGTAATTTCTGGTACCATCTCCTATCCTATTTAATATCACTGAGTATTTGAGCACATGGCAACATGTACCATTTTCAAAATAACATTTCACTATTCTTACCAACAGATCTTAGCTGCTCCTTGCAGGACAAATAAGCCAAGTAGTACAAAGAATTATCATAGGAAAAACAAAGCAAAACTGGAATTCACTAGAAAATTAAATTGAATTCTCAAGGAGAAAAAAGATAAACAGACAGCACTTATCTTATATAATAGCAAACAACATAAACTAAGATTTGCTTGGTGGTCTCAAACTTAATTCCTTGACAGTCATAATTGTTTCTGACAGTTTTATTGGGGTAACAATGTCAGATCAACTAGAATAATTAAAATCCTTTTGATCAACTAAACTTTTGACCCTATTTAATCAGGCTTTTTTTAAAGTTAAGTGAAAGTGTTGGTAACAGTTTTAGGTACCATACTGATACTATCTTAGAATAGACATCCCTCCTTCTTTCTCAAGCAAGAGACAGAGCTTCTTCCAAAGTTGTACCTGCTGCATTACATAATCAAACTGCACAAAATCTAAGTAGCTCTTTCAAATTCTAGGCCGTCTCCCTTATCCAAAATGCTAGGGACCAGACATATTTGGGTTTTTTGGGGGGATTTTAGAATACCTGTATCTGCATATATGTACATAATGAGATACCTTGGAGAAGGGACCCAAGTCTAATCACAAAATTCATTTATAATTCATATACTGTTTATGCACATAGCCTAAAAGTAATTTTATACAATATTTTGTGCATAAAACAAAGTTTGTGTACACTGAACCATCAGAAAGCAAAGGTGTCACAATCTCAGCCACCCATGAAAAAAGTTTTGATTTCTGGAGTATTTCAGATTTTGGAATTCCAGGTAAGGGAGATGTAAGACTAGGAAACGGTGCAACGGATACATACAACAAGAAAAGAGATACCACCTCAGCATTAGGAAGAACTTCCTGACAATAAGAGCTGTTTGAAAGTGGAACACACTCTCTTGGAGAGTAGTGGAGTCTTCTTCTTTGGCAAGCTTTAAAAAGAGGCTGAGAGGCCATCTGTTTAGGATGCTTTGACTGCAAGTTCCTGCATGTCAGGGAGTTGGACTGGTTGGCCCTTATGGTCTCTTCCAGCTCTATGATTCTATCCTGTATTAACCTATCTATATTAAAGCCAAATATTTAATTAACTGATTAAAACACAACAAAACTTTAACAGGATTTGAGCCTTTGCTGTAATACAATTGCATAGTTTCACTACAATGATCACTCATTTAATTCTGATAGGGATAATGAAAACTGCACATACTGCTCTCTTCTTTCCTATTACAGGCAGCAAACACAAGAATACATACTGTACATGTTTCTTTTACACTGAAGGATTGTTTGCAAAGGATGTCCTTACTCATACATTACAAGAATTTTCTCAAATGTTCATTACAACTATTACTTCATTCTTTACTGGCATAAATGGACTAAGATCTTAGGTCTCACTATTGAAGGCATACATTCCTGGGAGAATCTCTAGCCAAATAAACACATACTGTTTTGGCATTCACAGTAGTACAAAACAGAATTTCTGACCCAACAGAAATTAAATTTTTCCTTAACCCTATGGGAAATAGATTATGACTGGCCAAGGGCCACATGGGTTCACTGGACTGGACTCAGGATCTGCTTTCTGAGGAAGGAAGAGCTCCACTCACCGAAGGTGGCTCTGTCCAAATCTGTGGGACCTGCCTTCCCCACAATTCACCCAATTCAACTGGTGTTCTTGCCACCTGGCAATCTATCATTAACCAATATTTACAGTAGTGGGAAGAACACAACTCTATCCACTGAGAAGACTTGCATCCAAAAATTCCAGAGCATTATAACTTTGTTACAATGTTTGATTGTAACTTTTCACTAAGTATGGGGGCAAAAGATTTATATGATCTGAAGAGAAAAGAAGGGTTTTACATAAAGTTCTACTGAATTTTTTAAAATCCAAGTAACAGTAAGAATCTTGGCTATTCCTGTCATTTGCTAAAACAAAAGGGAAAGGCCAAAATAAATGCTAGAAGAGACAAACAGAGGAAGCACATCCCTGATGAATTTGGTATCATTAAAAAAAAAAAACCTGGCCACAGTCCAACCTCCCAACTGCAGGTGAAGGAGGCAGCTGACATCATAATTACCTCTTGGAAAATCTGGTCACTAAGTAACTGAAGAATTTGTGGCATGGCAGATTTCTTTCCAGAAGAATTACATTCCTAACACTTTACCTGATAGGTAGTCCTTCCTGTGAGTAGTGGTGAAGGGAATGCAAGTAGTCCAATCTAACATAAATCTCATCAAATTCAAGAAGAATCTCTGTGCAGACAATTGCAGCCAGACTCTCTTCAACTACTATTCTGTAGTCTGAAGTACTGCATGCTTTCTAATAGCCATGGAGGTCTGGACTTGCTTTACAGCTGATTATTTTTTGTTGCTGTGTGCTTTCAAGCCATTTCTGACTTATGGCAACCCTATCATAGCGTTTTTTGGAGCTGAGACTGTGTGACTTGCTCAAGGTCACCTAGTGGGTTTTCATAACAGGGAGTTGAACCCTGATCTCCAGAGTTGTAGTCCAACACTCAAACCACTACACCACACTGGCTTTCTCAGATAAATAAAAATATAAATTAGTAAGTGATATTTCTGCCAATGAGATATACAGTGCGCCCGTGTTATACACGAGCACGCTATACACAGCTTTGAGCGTACGCACTCAAGCCACGGGGAGTGTGGGGAGTGCAAGGGGCGGTGCGTCCCATTCAGATGAATGGGGTGGGTGCCCGTGGCGCCCCGCATGCTCCTGCACCGCTGTGTGCACAAGCCCCATTCAAATGAATGGGGCTCCAGCATATGCGGAATTCGCCTTATGCGGGGGGTCTGAAACGGATCCCCATGTAAAGCGAGTTTTCACTGTAGTAACATTCCCAAGCATATTGTACGCTCCAGAAGTTTGGGAGCAGAAATTTCATAATTTCTGACCACTTCTGATTCATGATAACTGGAATAAAAAACAAAGAGCATAAGAATGGAGAAGGTTTGCAGATTACAGGAGCATGAAACACAAAGCAAGAAGCATCATACTCTGTATGGTCTGTGCATCGATCTGAAGCATCATAAATGTGAAGAAGTATGCCTGTACTTCTGAGCAGCATACTCTATCTGGAAAATGCAAACATCATAAGCTATATTATTTACTTGAAACTCTCTTCTGTCATTTTTGTCCCGAATGAGTTTTTATTCACATAACCAACCACCAACTTAGTAGGAAGCACCTGTTCTAATTCTCCCAGAAAAAGAGATGTTTCTCAAATGTAAAGTGCACATTCCTTTAGTTAATCTCAAATGTGCTACAAGATTCCTTTGCATACATTTTCAAAACTAACACAGCTATGTCTTTGAATGCATCCCATATCAACATTCTTGCTGGGAGTTTAGAAAGCTAAACAGGAAGTAAACACTATCATAAACAGATCGTAAAACGTGCTAGTGTGTTCTGGCCCCTCAAATAAATGTGTCTTTAATTGGATGCAACCCAAATCTGGGTTAGCAAAAGTTCTGCCCTCACAAAGCCTTTCTAAATTAAAGCTCCTTTACTGGATCATGGTAGGTTTACAAGCGTAGGACCAGAGATACTCGAGAGGATAAAAGCCGCCATGGATTCCAATGCAAGTGAAGTGATCCCAGTCCTGTCATAATAAGACAACAGCTGATCAGCATTACAGGAATTTCACCGAACAGGAGGTGTTTTGTTGTTGTTTTGACCAAACTAACTGTCCTCTCTCAAGCAAATACAGTGGACCCTCAGTCTCTGCTGCAGTTTGGTTCCAGGCCCTTAGTGGATTCAAAAACCTAGGGAGACTCAAGTCCCATTTTTTACAAAGGCAGAGTAAAATGTTGTCCCTTATATAAAATGGCAAAATCAAGGCTTGCATTCTGGAATTTATGTATTTTAAAAAATATTTTCAAGCCATGGATGGTTGTACCTGCGAATAAGGAGTCTTTGGCTACAGAGGGCCCACTGTACAGTCCAGTAGAGTACAGTACAGGTATTCACCATGAAGTAGTAACAGCTGGACTTGGTTTGGTGGGAATTTTCATGGACAGAAAACATACAGTGGGCCCTTGGTATCCTCTGGGGTTTGGTTCCAGGACCCTGCAAAGTCTGTGGATGCCTAAGTCCCATCAAATACAAGGGGGTAATGAAATGGTCTAAGCCTCTGAAGACCAAGGTTAGATTCCCTGCTTGGCCATGAAACCTGGTGGGTGGTTTTAGGCAAGTCACACTCTCTCAGCCTCAGGGGACAGCAATGGCATAACTCCACTAGGCAAATCTTGCCAACAAAACCCCGATAGGTTTGCCTTAGGGTGGCCGTAAGTTAGAAATAACCTGAAGGCACAGAGCAACAACAATGTCCTTTATATGAAATGTTCAAATGAAGGTTTGCCTTTGGGAATCTCTCAACTTTCGAATATCCAAGAGCATGTACATTTCTATACTGCTTGTCAGTGAACTCAGCCCTCTCTAAGTGGTTTACAATCTGTAAGCCAGTTGCCCCCAACAGCTGGATACTCACTTTTACCAACCTATGAAAGGTGAAGGCTGAGTCAACCTTGGGACCCCGGCATCGAACTCACAACCCTGTTTAATATATTGAGGGATGTCACATTGAGGGGGGAGCAAGCTTGTTTTCTGCTGCTCCAGAGACTAGGACCCAGAACGATGACGCAAACTACAGGAAAAGAGATTCCACCCTAACATAGGAAGAACTTGCTGACAGGGCTGTCTGACAGTGGAACACACTCTTTTGGAGTGTAGTGTAGTCTCCTTCCTTGGAGGTCTTTAAGCCGAGGCTGGATGGCCATCTGTCGGGGATGCTTTGATTTGGATTTCCTGCATGGCAGAGGGTGGGACTGGATGGCACTTGCGGTCTCTTCCAACTCTTATGATTCTATGATTATGGGTGCAGTACGGCATTTAACACACTGCTCCACCAGTGGGTTTTTCTCACAACCTGGCACATCTAGATGTTCTACTTCCACACTCTGTTTCCGTTTTCGACTTGATTCCCTTGTTAATTTCACATTTTCTTAAGTCTGTTTTTTTCTTCTTCTCCAGAATCTATTGAGGTCCTCCACTTTAGAAATTGTGAGAAAGGTTCTTTACCACCCCTGCTTCTGAATTGCTTTAACTGTTGCTTCTTTTGAGTATTAAAAATTAGCGTTGGTGTCATTAGTGTCATCCAGTCCCAATGACTACATTAGCAGTTTGTGGAGCTTTTCAACCCAACAGTCTCTCTGTTCCCAGTAGATATTTGATTTGATGTGATGTGTTGTTGATATTTGATGTTTTAATCTTGTTTTCCCTTCTATATGGTAATTTTCTCTCTTCCCTTTTATGTTTTATCTTAGAATGTACGCCTTGGGCAGGCTTTTATTACTCCTAATTTACCGACTTTGTACACGCGCTGTGTATAATTACAGCCTATAGAATAAAGTTAATAATATAATATAAAAATAGAAAGATTTTACTTCTCTTTGCCAAACAGTAGAGACAGTAAAGGAGGAGCCAGCTCCTTTTGCTCCCCCTCTTACTGAAGGAGTTGTGGACTGATAGTTTTCTTTTTTGTCTTAACTGACCCACCAGTGCCAGTTGCCAGGTCATGAGCTCTTCACAACCACAGTTCCTATGGCTCTATACACCCCAAAGTCCTCATTGTATGTAACTTTAAAATCATGCACATATACATACATCTATACTGGTTATCCTAGGCAAATGTTCCAGTATACAGTATGTGCCTCCAAGTCTCTCATGACTTATGGCGACCCCATGAATCTCGCAACACTTTCTTAGGCAAGGATATGCTGAGATGGTTTTGCCAGTTCCTTCCTCTTGTAACAGAAATTTCAGGAAACTTAGATTTCTAGGATTGGCAGACAATCAGGATTAGCAAGAGGACCTAGTAATTGAAAATCCATAAGTTATTTCCAGTTTCGACAAAGGAAAACATTGAACTCAGTGGAATTCACGTTCCAAAAAGCTGAGGCCGCCCGAACAAGACAAAATGGCTCTTTTTATATTATTCCAAGACAAAGAAAGCTTCTTCAATACACCTGATTGGCTAATTACAATTTACTATAGAATTCTTACAATCAGAACAGAAATACATGCATACATTAAACTGCATCATCACTCCTTACCCCCTGTAGGAATTCAGTGGAATTCATCCTAACCTTGCTTCTGAATGTCTTTATCTCAGTAGTTTATGTTATGTCTTTCTTACTGGTGCCAGCTTCCATCTAGGTCAAGATGCACTCACTATTCCTTTCCTCTAGTTTTTCTAAACTCCAAGCCTTTATTCAAAAACCATCTCTCTGGCTGACAAAGGTGGCTTCCATCTTCTATAATTTTTATATTTCAAAAAGGAATTTCCACCACACTCTGAAATATAGCTACAGCACCATATATCATTACTGGAATTAATCTAGCTCCCCAACTTCCAAGGAAGCACTGTTAGGATTGGGCTGTAAGGTCCCATTATAATTCTCCTGTCTTGAAAAATTAGCTTTCAATTGTATAAAGGTTATGATATAGACTGAAGCAGATGGTTGGAGCCGGACTTGGTCATACTTAGAATACAACCGTAAATATCAGTGGGACCCCATTCCATTAATTTCAGGGGTTCTATTCTAAGGATGATTAAGTCCAGATCATATCTACTTCTTTTATTCACACAAGCATAAAACTGGTAGATCAATCTGCCTGAACCCCAATGTAGACAGAATATTTTAAAACATATTTATATATTTTGACATGTGATGACATACAACCTGTTTCTTCTTCAACTAAATCATAAATTGGAACTCAGTTAAAAACTGCAGCCAACCTTGATAATTTTTACAATGGATATAATTTTACTGAATAAGCAGATCCGTTGCTGCACAACTGTATCAGAAGCCATAGTTTATCTTTATGGCATGATTAACAATTCTGAGTATCTTTAAGTTTGGGCTGCTGTCTAGGTCACCACTTAATTTCTAAAACAAGTGTTAGCAGTGCTCGAAAACATTATCTCCTGAATATATCAGTTCAGACACTGGCAATGGATCTTATACATGCCCAGTCAGCAGTATTTATCACTCTTTCAGACCAGCCAAAACTGACTTCTCTCTGTGGTAAAGATGTACAGGTTGCCGCCTAAATTTCCTCCTCAATACCAAATACATTAGGACTGCTTGCAATTACTTAGCACTGTGAGGCCTTAGGTAGACTTTTCTAAATTACTGTTTCATATGTTAGCTTTGTGTGTAAAAGTAGGTGCAGAGGTTCAGCACCTGTGAGCTGAATTAAAGTTCTACTCCAGTTGAATGAAATTCCAAAGTTACTAACACAGTTGTTCCATAGGCCAATTCCTATCTTAGTAGCTTATGTCCTTTTCTTCAGTCTGCTTCTCTGGGTGCATAACATGGCACTGAAAGGTTGCCAAGTAACCACAAACCAGCATGGCATCTTTTGTGCTTCTAACACCAGTGCCGCCCCCCCCCAAAAACGCATTTTTCACAGCATAGAGCCAATCACATATAATCTGTTAATGTTTATGATGAGTGTTTGTATTAAAAAAACAGAAAAGTTAGCAAATGTTATCTTTGTTATCTGACTTCTTGGAACATACCTAAAATCTCAGACAGATGCAAGAAAAAATATTAATAATTTTTATATATGCCGCCTCTCCACCAGGACCATCAGAAGACCAGAAGGTTCCCTCTGCTGTCATACTGCCTGTGCTTTCACTCTGGTGGGCTTAGTTGCTGGCAGAAAAAGAAGCAAATAAAAAACCCAACTTCGTTGCCATAAATAGATGGTTAAAGAAGAATGCCAGCACAGACGAACAAAGGTCACTCACATCAATTAGATTGTGAGTTCTATAAACACATACGAACATTGGTAAATGACAGGTAAGATAGCAAAATACGCTGAAATCCTATTATTCTGAGGTGAACTGCACCGATCTTCTATAGATCAGCAGTTGAGTCCACTGGAACTGCATGCCTCAGGAAAAAGCAGATTTCGATACCGTGACCGGACCCAATTAACAAATATAATATGCAACCTTGTTTAAAATTTCAGTCAGATTTATTTCAAATTATGAACCGGGGCTTGAAAAGTTTCAAATCAGTCCTAACATTTCTTTGAAGATTATTAAATTGCCATTTTTCAGATCTAGGAACACTTATTATTTTAAATGTGACCATAAATATTGACACATCTTCATATGTAGATGTAAAAATAGATTTATTCACATATCCTTACCTGTAAATCCAACCAAGTTTAATGGACTTGATTCTGACTGATTCCAATAGAGAAGTACAGGCTTGTGATATATTAAAATATTGAAAATCAGAAAATAAATAATACATATGTGTTGGACAGGCATAACTATGGTGCATCCACACAAGATAAGTGGCAAACAAATTGTTAATATTATAAATTGGTCAGGGGACCCTAATTATTTTTCTTCTTTCCTTGAACTTCATCTGCTTGCCGTATTACTCAACTATAAGTTGACCTCATGTATAAATTGAGGTCAGGTTTGGGGCCAACGTTATGGATTTTGCCATGATCTGTGTTAGATCAAAGATAAAACTTGGAGGCTCCTTCAGTGTGTGTTGTGTGCATACAACAAGACTCTATTGAGGCTTTTTGAGAGCTGACATCTGGCATCCCTCAGGGCGCCATACTGTCCCCATGCTGTTTAAACATTTACATGAAGCTGCTGTTATCTAGCTGGAGACTGGGGTGGGATGTTATCGACGCTGATGACCCCAAATTGGTTTCTCTATGTCTCAGACTGCTTCAGTGACCAAGGAGGGCATCTCCCCTCTGAATGACTGCCTGAAGTCAGTAATGGATTAGTGAGGGAAAATAAACTTAAGCTGAATCCGAACAAAATGGAGGTACTCATAAGTAACCCCAACCCGGGTATGAAGATATGTTCATCAGTCCTACATGGGGTCACCACTTCCCCTAACAGATTGTGATCGCACCTGCTCTTCGCTTCGTCTGTCACCCTCAGAGTGACGCAATGAACCAGGAGTGCCAGCTATCAGCTCGGGTGATATGCTAGCTGCCGCCCCTACCTGGAGATGTAGTCCTAGAAACGGTTGTACATGTGCTGGTAACCTCTTGTCTTGATTTCTGGTAATGCGCTCTACATGGGGCAACCTTTGTGCCATGTTCAGAAGCTTCAACTGATGCAAAACATGGCAGCCACATTGGTGCCGGAAAAATCTAGGTTCGACTGAATTACACCTATTCTAATCTTTACCGTGGCTGCCTATTAGCTTCCGGGGAACAGTACAAGTCTTGGTTATACCTATAAAGCCCTACATGGCTTGGGTCCAGCGTACTGAAGGGAACACCTCCTCCCATATAATCCTTCCTGCACCACTCAGGTCCTTTGGGAAGATTTACTCTGCAGTCAAGAAAAACTGACTGATGGTGACTTCCCAGAGACTTTTCAGCTGCCGTTCCAAAAATTTGGAATGACTTGCTGGAGGAGACTCACCAAATTACTTCCATTGAGGCTTTCAAAAGGCAAAAAAAAACTGAACATGAAAGAGGGAATTTGACCAAATATAATGCAGGAGAAAAAACACAAGATAAAGAAGCTCTACAAACTTCTAATACTGTACACTACATATAAACTGTCTAACTAAAAGTTTCTATGTACAGCGCTGTGTAAATTGACAGTGCTTTATAATAAAGGTTAATATAATACTAATAATATATAATTACCGGAAGAAGCAATTAAAATATATGATAAAATGGATGCAAAAGAGAAAACTGGAGAAGAGATACCTTAGCAAACTGGGAGAAAGTATGGAAAAATAGTAACTTAAAATTTAACAAATGTAACAACTTAAAAGAATTTTTACAAAATTTTCTTTGATGGTACAGACCCCGGCTAGGCTATCAAGATGAGAAAGAAAACAAAACTACTGTTGGAAATGTAATAATAACCAGGCAGTTTTTCACCAATGGTAGCAGTGTAACAAGCCAAAACTGTTTGGAAAGAAAGATACAAAAGCATGGAAACAGCTATTACAGAAGATATTCCTTTAAAACCACAACTGTTTTTATTAAACGTTACTGATGTAATTAAAACAAATTAATGCGGGAAGATTAGCATAATATTGTACATGATAACTGCTGCACGATTACTTTATGCAAAACACTGGAAAAGTAATAAATACCCACCAAAGTGAATGGATCAAACTAAATGATTTAGCAAACACATGGATATTTTATCCATGTTTTAACGGAAAGACCAAAAACAACAATATGAGAAAAATGGAAGAACACAGCCAAATTATGGAACTAAGAAACAGAATACAAATAAATGAGTGAAAAGAAATAAAAAAATTAAATATAAACACAAACTATCCATTACTCTAAGAGATGGTAAATAGTGTTCATAAGTTTTTTTACAAAGTGTACAAACAGGAAATTTGTTTATTCTAGGCAAGCTGTTTATATTTTTGATATTGGATAAGCTATGATGTAGATAACGAATTATGATTTACATAAAGAAAGGAAAAATGCATGAATTAACTCTAAGAAGCAGTTATCAAAGGACGGATGCAAATTAGAAATGCTTTACTTTTGTACTTTATTTGTTTTTAATCTCCACCTTCCTTTTTCCTGTCACTTTTTCTTCCTTTTTTCTTCCTTCTCTTTTACCTCTATATTTTTTCTTCTCCCCCTCACCTATCTTTATGTGTATGTATATATTTAATTTGCAGATGATACCAAATTGGGGAATAGACATCCCCAGAGGACAGGATCAGATTCAAAATGACCTGAATAGACTAGAAAGCTGGGCCAAAGCTAACAAAATGAAATTCAACACGGAGAAATGTAAGGTATTGCACTTAGGGCGGAAAATAAAATGCACAGATATAGGATGGGTGACACCTGGCTGAATGAAACTACGTGTGAGAAGGGATCTAGGAGTCCAAGTAGACCACAAGTTGAACATGAGTGAACAGTGTGATGCGGCAGCTACACAGGCCCATGCTATTTTAGGCTGCATCAATAGAAGTATGTGTCTAGATCAAGAGAAGTAATAGTGCCACTGTTCTGCTCTGGTCAGGCCCACCTAGATATTGTGTCCAGTTCTGGGCACCACAATCAGAAAGGACATTGAGAAACTGGAGCGTGTCCAAGGAGGGCGACCAAATGGTGAGGGTCTGGAAACCATGCCCTATGGAACGATTTAGGGAGCTGGGGATGTTTAGCCTGGAGAAAAGAAGGTTAAGAGGTGATATGAAGCCCTGTTTAATATTTGAGGATGTCATATGAAGAGGGAGCAAGCTTGTTTTCTGCTGCTCAGAGACTAGGACCGAACAATGGATGCAAGCTACAGGAAAAGAGATTCCACCTGAACATTAGGAGGAACTTCCTGACCGTAAGGGCTGTTCACAGTGGAATGCATCCCTCGGAAGGTGATAGGTTCCTTCCTTTGGGTCTTTAAAACAGAGGCTGGATGGCCATCTGTCGGGATGCTTTGATTGGATTTCCTGCATGGCGGGGGTTGGTGGATCGGCCCTAGTGGTCTCTTCCAACTCTATGATTCTATGATTCTATGAATTTTTCTTAAAAACTAATAAAAATATTCCAAAAAAGGGCGATAAAAACGATCCTCTTCTGCCGGGCTTTCCCAAATTGACCTCTGTCCAGAATAGACTAGTTTGTTCATCTTATCAAGCCCCTTGGTATCTCCTGTTTTAATTGCTGTTCTGTAGTTATATAGTTTTATGTTGTAATTTTATATCCAAGGGAGGGAGATTGAAGGGTTGGGGGTATTGTTTTTCTTGTTATTATCTTCTTAATTGTATATCTTGCTGTTACCCACCTCGATCCTCAAAAGGGAGAGGCGGGATACAAATAAATATTTATTTTATATTATTATTTTATTATTGCTTCATCGTTTCAGCTTTCGTTTCCGCCAGATGTGCGGTGGGAGAGGGATTCTAAACAACGTAATATCAGTCAGTCACTCCAGGTCTCTTTCTGTTTGGTGCAAGAGAGAATAACTGCTTGCCATTGCATGGGGAAATCTGAATGAGCTGCTATCACATTACCATAGTGACCTGTAATAGGTCGACCTTATTTTTGGGGTCAATTTTGGACCTAAATGTTTAACTTGTAGATACGTATATACGGTATTTCCCCTGCTCTTCCATCCCCGTCCTTATTTTATTTTTTTCTGATGGTATGGGTGGCTTGTGTGCCACAACCGTCCCTACACACCACAATTTTGAGCAAGTGAAATGATGCAAAAGGCAACAAGTCCAAACACCTGCCTCCCTTTTTGTTTATCCTAGTCTCTAGCTGGAAGAGTAACTCTGGATAAGACTGCCAGTAACATTTATTATTATTTTAAGACACTTCAGTTATCCTACTGTTAGATTTCCCTAACTGATTATTTTCTTTTCTGGGAATGCCCAATGACATTTACTGTTACATTTTGTTATTTAATTCCTTGCAACTATATTGCAATTTCCTGATGTGATGTCCAGTAAGATAACACTGCACAGCTTTACTGAAATGTATAAAGCAAAGTGTTTTGGGGGAGAGACACTGGCGCAGAATAGAAGTTCAGAACCGGCAATCAGAGTCAGGCTGGCAAAAAGGTGGGCACCTGCCTGGTAGCGGCTATCAAAGGAGGAGCCATTGAGAGTGCTGAGTGTGTCAAGCCTCCGAGGCAGGAGGTGTCTAGAACTGCCAAGAGTGCATTTGGAACCAGTAGTGTTCCCGCACCGGGATTTCTGGGGAGACTGGACTTCCAGTGGGGTTTCCTGGGGCAGGACCTCCGGGGACGGTGCGTGCTCCCTCTCCCAAGCCAGCTCATCCTTTTCCTAGTGAAGAAAGGATGGGATGTGCGTAGGGACAGATTGCGTGTGCATGGGAGGATTGGATAGGGCTGACCCCATGGAGGATGAAGCGGCACCGCACAGGGGATGGGTCGCACATGGGGGGATGAAGTGTCGCATTCCTACAGAACATAAGCAGTATGTGCGGGGGGAATGGAGCAGTGGGGGGACAAAGTGGTGCGTGTGCCGGATGCAGCTGGGGATGGTGTGGCTGACCAGGTGTCACCCCCTTTCTAGGGTCTCCACACACACACACCAGTGAGGTACTGGTTGGAAGTAAGGGTTTAGCCTTGAGGGGATTCAGATTCCCATATAGGAAGAGTGATTTCAGAAGCACAGAAGAAGTCTGTGTGAATCAGTTTAAATTGATAAGTTCTTTGGCAATGGCGAGCCAGTGAAGGGAAGGCTCAGATTCAAATTTTCTGTAGAACTGTAATTTATGAATAGAGCTAGAGATGAAAGGATTTATACTCTACTGAATAACTTTAGTGGAAGTTTTGCGGAAAGAACTAAAACACACGTTGAAGAGTAACCAAGTCCTTGAGTGAACTGAAACAAAGTCAATTTGTAACCAGTGAAGTGGTATACTGTACTGTACAATTTGTAATCATAAGCTTTGGAACCAGCTACCAGAAGCTCTTTCTGTAAATAAAGGGGAAATTGAAGTGATTTGTGTTTAACTTCAGAAGGCGCCACCAGTTGGCCCTTCTTATACAGGATTTTTTATACACGGATTCAAGCATCCACGGTTTGAAATGTACAAAAAAAGTTAAATTTCAAATATCAAACCTTGATTTTCTTTTATTAAGGGACATCATGTTGCTCTGCCATTATATTTATAGGACTTGGCATGCACGGATTTTGTTATCCACGGGTGATTTTGGAACCAAACTCCAGCGTATAACAGGGTCCACTGTATTTAAGAGACTTAAGTCAGTGGGAGGACCAAAGATTAGGGAGATACAGTAGTTCTGATGTCTCAAACCATTTGTCGTAAGACAGGGAAGGATCATGTGTAACCCGTGGTGGTCACATAATTTGGTACCAACGTGGGATCCGGGAGACCCATGTTGAAGGATCTGAAAGATCTAGTGTGTAGATTAAGAGCTGGGTTCCACAGTGTCCCTCCAGTTTTTGGACTACAACTACCACCATCCTTCACTATTTGTGTATGTGTGGCAGGGACATATAGGAGTTGTAGTCCAACAACATCTGGAGAGCAATATATTCTCAACCCCCAGTTTAAGTATAAAATGGTTTATTTTATTTACTTTTAAAAAAACCAGCACTCAGAAGGATATGTTCCATTTTAGAAAAATTAAACAAAGCCTCCACCTTCACTGGTGGTGTATTCCACCAATTTAAACACAGTTGTAATTGTTCCTGTGATAATACAGGGAGGACACTATGGTGCCTCAGGCAAGTTTTTCAAGATTTCATGCATTTTCTGAAAAGATGGCAGTTAAATTTAAATAGCACTTCCACATATTCTAGTCCACCCTGCAGATGCACTTAAAACCGTATGGAATTAGAAATATGCACATACAGTCGGCCCTTCTTATACACGGATTTTTTATACACGGATTTAGCATACACGGTTTGAAAATGTTCCAAAAAAGTATACATTTACCTTGATGTTCCATTTTTATTAGGGACACCATTCTGCTATGTCATTTATTTAATGGGACTTGGCATCACGTTTTTTTTACACGGGGGATCTTGGAACCAAACCCCAGCGTATAACAAGGATCCACTGTAATTAGTTAAATATGTATACCATGAGACTGCTAATCTCTCTTTACAACAGGAAGTTTTTATCAATTAATCTTTTTTTTTTTTTTTGATATGAAAAACAGAGTGGTGAACATTTTGCCTTTCTTTATGAATGATCACTTGTGGAATATAAAAGGGCAGAAGTAATTGTAGAAAACCCTGGGGAGTTACAAAACAGGTGACAAGTTGTCTAGGCCCCTGTAATTCTCTACATGAGGCAGCGCAACTGCCCAATAAAAGCTTCTTCTAGAACAATGGTTCTCAACCTTCCTAATGCTGTAACCCTTTAATATAGTTCCTCATCTTGTGGTGACCCCCAAACCATAACATTGTGTTGTCTCGGTTCCTAAGACCATCGGAAATATGTGTTTTCCGATGTTCTTAGGTGACCCTTGTGAAGAGGTCATTTGACCCCCAAAGAGGTTGTGACCCACAAGTTGAGAACTGTGTTCTAGAAGTTCCCATCCTGCTCTTTCTCACAGCAGCAAATACACATACTAGCAAACTATGTAATATATTCCTTTACAAAACAGAAACAGACTGTGTATGCGCCTCCAAGTTACCTGTTGATGTATAGCGACCCCATGAATTTCACAGGGTTTTCTTAGGTAAGGAATACTCAAGAGGTGGGTTTGCCAGTTTCTTCCTCTGAAATATAGCATACGCACCTGGTATTCACTGGTGGCTTCCCTTCCAAGTACAAAGCAGGGTTGATCCTGCTTCGTTTCCAGATCAGACAGGATCTGGTACCTTTAGGCCTGTTACAGACAGCCAAATAAGCTGCTTCGAGTCACAGTGGAGGTTGGTGTTTTCAATGATGCATGCGTCCTAAGAGTCCAGAAGCCACACCAAAGCCATGCTCCAGTCCTTAGGCTGAGCATGGCTTTGGTGTGAGTTCTGGACTCTTAGGACGCATGCATCATTGAAACACCATACCTCCACTGTGACTCGAAGCAGCTTTATTTTGGCTGTCTGTAACAGGCCTTAGAATCCAGAAGAGATGACTTACACAAGATCTTTCAAGGATATCCAAAGCACAGATTTTTTTTTATCTCCTTTGTGATCCACTGTAGATTTCAACCACTACCAGCTAGGTCCTATGTCTTATTCCTATTCAGAGTAATGTAAAATTCTACAGGCCAAATTATTCTGTTTTTGTCCTTCAGATGTTACTGGACCTCATTTTCTAGAATCCCTGAAGACTGTCCCGTTGACTGTGGCTTCCTCAATCAAAGTCCTAAACATCTAGAGCCGTGCTTCCTAAGTAACTGATGTATAGGACCAACAGTTTCTCCCAATATGCCAGTGACCCTTCACAAGGTTGTCTACACTTTTTTTTTCTTACCTGTAACTTCAGCAGGGACCAGCATCTGACAACTCATGGATCAGTACTTTGAGTAGCAGTGATGTAGGTGGCACATCTGAGCTATCTGATGGGGAAGATTGGCACCCCCCACTTCCACATGCCAGGATATAGTACCATGTTCGTGCCCGTTGTCTACAATTGTTTCTTTTTTCCTGGAAACTCACCAGAGACCAGCAGCCAAGGGACTGGTCCTTGGATCACTGTTTTGAGAAGCAATGATCTAGAGGCCCAAAGGTTGAGGACCACTGTAGCAGACCATACGCATCCAAAACCCACTGCAGAAATAATCCAGTTTGAGAATGTTTATCTGCCCTGGATCAATGCTAAGGAATTCTGGGACTGTAGTTTTGTGAGACTTTTCCTTCTCTATCCTGACCTCTGGTGCCACCGCAAACTACCGTTCCAGGATCCCTACCCCTGAGGTAGGGCAGTTAAAATGGTCTCAAACTGGATTATTTCTGCACTGTGTTTTGGACCCATGATTTCTAAATTAAAACCCTGAAAACTATGTGTGCATCTACACTGCAGAAACAGTGTGGTTTGACACCACTTTAACTGCCATAGCTCCATCCTACCAAATTATGGGATTCTCCGTTTTGTGAGGCCATCACTCCTCGGTAGAGAAGGTGAAAGACCTTGTAAAACTACATATCCCAACTCTACAGGAGGAAGGAGGTTAGCACTCAAAAGTGGTGTCAAACTGCTATACTTCCACAGTGTAGATACAACCTGATTCACAGCTTTCATTGACAACCCAGGGTGCTCAGATGTCCTAACCGCAAAGAAGGCAAGGCGCAAAATGTAGGATATTCAAGAAAAATATAAGTTATTAACAAATAAAAAACACACTCATATAAAAACAAATTCCCGCTTTTGTGGGGCATCCAATAAATGTAGGTCATTTGAAAAAAAAAGTAGGCACACATGACCAAAGAAAAGCTTTTTAAAACTACTCATATAAATTAAATCCCTGCTTCTTAATTCAGGAAAATGCAGGATAAATGTAGGTAGTTCAAGAAAGGGCATGTCCAAACAAGAGCTAAAAACACTCATAGAAATGTTATCCGTGCTTCTTAGGCCTGCTCTAGAAGGAGACTTTGGAATCTCTCCTGGGCAGAAATGGAGGGCATGTCCTGGAAAAGGAGGACCTCTGGGCCGCCCTCCCCGACGTTGCTGGAGCATCTCCACAACTGGGGCAAATGGGGTTGCTCTCCTACATGAAAAAGGGCAGAGAGGGAGGGACCTGTTCAACCTCCTTCTCCTCCTGAGCCTGGAAACTTCCAAGGTCCAATACGCACTGCAAATAATGCGATTTGAGACCGCTTTAACTGCCAATGGCTCAGTGCCGGGAATCCTGGGAATTGTAGTTTATTGTGGCAACCGAGCTCTCTGACAGAGAAAGCTAAATGTCTCTACAGTTCCCGGACTCCCTGCGTTGAGCCAAGGCGGTCTCAAAGTGGGTTATCCCTGCCGTGGACGCCTCCCTCAGCCTTCCCCTGCCGCCCGCCCAATCACGTTCCCCTCAAAGGGCCTTTGCCACTTTGCCAGAGCATCTCCGAGGGGACGCCAACTCTCGCGAGACTGTCGTGCGTCTCGGTCCCGGCCGCCCCTCCCAGGCCGCTTCCGTTGAGCCTCGCGGATCCGTTGGACAAAATGGCGGCGCGTCGGAGCCGCTGAAGGGAAGGAACGCGGCGGCGGCAGCGGCTGCTAGAGGTGGAAGGAGCGGGCTTCCGGAGGGCAGCAGCCGGGCCGTCTCCGGGCTGGGCCTCCCCGAGCGCGGAATCGCGTCGGGAGGGACTCTCCGCCGCGGCTCTGAGCCTCCGCCCCGGCGATGACCGGAGAGAGCTGCGCTCGCTGCGCAGGGACCATCCAGCAAGGAGGAAGGGACCTGCTGGGCCTGGGAGGGAAGAGGAGGGGAGGAGGAGGAGGAGGAGAGGCCGCCGAGGCCGGGGGGCGCCTTCACCGGCGGCAAAGGCAAGGCGGCCACCGCTCTTTCAGCAACCACCACCGGCTGCCCCTCAAGGCCGAGAGAGGCCCCTTGGCGGCGACGACGGCGGCGGCCACAGCGCCCCTGCCCCGGCCACGCAGTTCCCCCGTCCACGAGTGCGTCTTCAAGGGGGACGTCCGGCGGCTCTCGGCCCTCATCCGCACGCAGGGCATCGGCCAGAAGGACAGCCACGGTTAGGGGCGGAGGCAGAGAAGAGGGGCCTCTTCTTCCACCCTTCCTCTGGTCCTGGTCCAGACACACGCTGCAGCAATAATCTAGCTTCGACCTGCCCTGGCTGAGTGCTAGGAATCCTGGGAACTGTAGTTTGTTGTGGCACCAGGCTGCATCCACCCTGGAGCAATAACCTGGTTTGGCACCGCTTTGACTCTCTTTTTGCTGAAGGCTTGGAATTCTGGGAGTGGAGCTTGTTGTGGGGCCCAGAGCGGAGCTCTTGCTCCGCTCTGGGCCCACAACAGCTCCAGCTCCCAGAATTCCATAGCCTTCAGCCAGGGCAGTTAAAGCAGCACCAAACTGGGTTATTTCTCCAGTGTGGATGCAGCCCTGGTGCCACAATAAAGTGCAAACTGGGTTGTTTCTGCAGCGTGTTTTCGGGCAGATTTTGTTGTGGCACCAGAGCTTTGTTCTTGGTCCTTCGCAGCTTTGTGTCGGTGCCCAGCAATCTACAGTCCCCAGGATTGCATGGCATTGAGCCACTGCAGTTGTTGTGGGGTCAGCCTGGATTCTTTTGCACTGTGGGCAGCCTTGTACCTTGGGCTAAGGTCCTTTCAGCCCCAGATTTTAGAGGATGTTGCCTCCCATCCTGAGAGTTCAGGTCAGTCAGTCAACCTTTATTAGGCATACAGGAGAGTTCAGGTATACTTGGCCCTCAGTATCCGCAGATTCAACATCACGCGCTTGACATTGTGTGTGTGTGTGTGTGTGTGTGTGTGTGGTGTCTATATTATATATATATATC
>NC_056525.1:92515728-92668297 GCF_019175285.1 Sceloporus undulatus
GTGAATGTGAGAAAGACGAAAGAACTAGAAAATAAAATTGAGGAGATTGCGAAAGTTCAAAGTAAAGATGAAAGAGTTCTTTGGATACAAGAAAAGAAGCAAAGGGATAGAGCTATAAAAATTAGAGGCCTCCCAGAGGTAGAGGGAGAAAATTTAGAAGAAAGAATAATACCAGCTCTTGCCAGTTTTTTGAATATTCCGCAGGACTTGCTCAGTGTGCAAATCGACAGGCTGTTCAGAATCTTCTCTAAAGTAGCTCAAGAAAGGGGACTTCCTCGGGACATCGCAGTTTGTTTTAATAATTTGAGGATCAGAGAAAGGATCATACAAAAGAACTTTGATGAGGGATTAAACATAGACAACGTCGAGGTGGAGATATATAGAGATCTACCGCTACCTATTTTGAAACAGAGACAACAATACAAATTCCTTACATCACTGCTTCAAAAAAGGAACATTAACTACAGGTGGGGAAATATTGAAGGCGTAGTTTTCACATTTAAAGAAAGAAGATATAAAATCAATTCGCTGGAAAAGGCCAAGGATTTTTACAGGAGACTGCTGCAATGTACAGACAAGAGAGAGGAAGAAGTCCGAAATGCCTCGGCTGAAGTAAGAAAATTTACTCCTTCTAAGAAAAAGAAAACGCCGGAGGAAAGAGAAAACGAGGTGATAGAAGGGGTACTGAGTGATGAAGCTCAGACTGTAGAAAAAGATTTACTACTGGGGATATTTGAACAGAAATGAGAAGGCTATAAAGTAGGTGAAATCTACTATCTCTTTTTATGTCCATTCCTTTTCTTGCCATATTAACTATTATTTTTGAGAGAATTGAGGAATTGTTAAAATGTTTACTATTGCCTCTTGGAATGTCGGGGGGATTAACAAAGAAAGGAAGAGAAAACAAATTTTTCATTTATTGGAAAAAAGGAAATATGATGTAGTCTGTCTACAAGAAACCAAGATAAGGAGTGGGGAATCAAAATATTTAAAAAATCCAAAATTGGGAAGCTGCTTTATAGCGGCCACAAATAAGAAAAAAAGGGGCTGTGTAACCTTTATAAATAAGAAATGGGATGCAAAAGAGATTATGCTAGACCCAGAGGGTAGATATGTAATAGTGGAAGTCAACACTGGAAACGAGGTAAATCTTTATGGCCCTCTGGAAAGAAAAGAAAATTTCTTTATGGAATTTAACGAGAAATTAATGGAACTTGGCAAAAGAACATTAATCCTGACAGGAGACTTTAATGGCGTTTTGAAAGTAAAAAGGGATAGGAGGTCTGAGAAAAAGTTGAAAACATGCCAGGGGAGACTCCCTAAAAGTTGCTTTGAATTAATGACTGAGCACGACTTAGAGGATTTCTGGACGCATAAATATAACGATAAACAGGGTTTTACTTTCTACTCTGAGGTCCACAAATCTTGGTCCAGGCTAGATCTTTTTTTAATATCGAAATCAGTGCTATACAAAGCGAAAAAGATGGAAATTGATCCTAAAACTTTCTCAGACCATAACCTTATTGAGCTTACTATGAACTTAGATATCAAAAAGACTAATAGTTGGAGATTACAGGATGAGATGTTGAAAGATGAGGATTTAGTTCTTTTTTTGAAAGAAGAAATTAAAGCCTACTTTCGAATTAACGAGACCAAGGATGTCAAATTAAATACCGTGTGGGACGCTGGAAAAGCGGTTATAAGAGGGCTATTAATTAAAAAGCAGGCAGAACTCAGGAAGAAGACTAAAGCCAGAGAAGAAAAACTTTTAGAGGAATTGAAAATTAAAGAAAAATTATTGAAACAACAGCCATCAAATACAACATTAATGAATGAAGTAAAAATAATACGAAATCAACTTCAAATCAGAATTAATGAAGAGTTAGAAAGAGATCTTAGGAGGAATAGGCTCAACTTCTTTGAAAATGGTAATAAAGTAGGTAGATGGCTGGCCAGGATAATTGAGGGACGGCAGGAAAGGAAAAAAATTACGAAACTGATAGTTGACGGAAAGAGTATAACTTCACAAACAGAATTGCTGAAAAAGTTCCGAGATTATTATGGAAAATTGTATAGTCAGGGGGAGGAGGACCCAAATTTTGAAGTCAGACTTAACCACTATTTCAAATCAGAATTAATGAAGAGTTACAGTCCTGGCAACGCCCCCTTCTGCCCCACGCCGGGACACCGCCGCTGCTGTCGCCGTGCCAGGACTGCACCCCTTTGCCGGGCGGCCTCCTCCCGGGGTTTCGGAGGTGCGCATCTGCGCACCGCCCCGGGAGTGCCGCCCACGGACTTGGGGAACATCGCAGTTGCGGAGCTGCGCAACTGCGCAGCTCCCATCAGGGCGTGGGAGGCTTGGGTTAGCCAGGGAGCATGGTATCCTTCTGGGGCGCCTGGCTGAGGTGGGAATCGGGGGCACTGCGCTCCAGTGGTTCCGTTCCTACCTCTCTGGGAGGTCCCAGATGGTGCAGCTGGGAGACGTGTGCTCCAGCGAGCGGGCCCTTAAAACTGGGGTCCCTCAAGGAGCCATTCTGTCTCCCATGCTATTTAACATTTACATGAAACCGCTGGGAGAGATCATCCGGAGACATGGGGCGCGGGGTTATCAGTACGCTGATGACACCCAAATTATTTTCTCTATGTCTCCGACTGATGCAGTGACTGGGGATGGCGTCTCTCCTCTTGTGGCCTGTCTGGAGTCAGTAATGGGCTGGATGAGGAAAAACCGACTCAAACTAAATCCAGAGAAAACGGAGCTACTAGTGATAGGTTCCCCCGGTCCAGGAACGGCGGTGGTTCCACCTGTCCTGAACGGGGTCACGCTCCCTGTGAAGGACTCCGTGCGCAGTCTGGGAGTGCTTCTTGACTCGTCGCTTCATCTGACCGCTCAGGTGAATGCGACGGTCAAGAACACTTGTTACCAGCTTCGGCTGATTCACCAGCTGCGCCCATACCTGGACCAGAGGGACCTAGAAACTGTTGTACATGCTCTGGTAACTTCGAGATTGGACTTCTGCAATGTACTCTACATGGGGCAACCCTTATACCAAACTCGGAAGCTCCAAATGGTACAGAATATGGCAGCCCGGCTGGTCACTGGCGTATCCAGGACCAGCCACATAACACCTGTGCTTAAAGATCTTCACTGGCTGCCCATTCGCTTCCGAGCTCAATATAAGGCGTTGGTTATTACCTATAAAGCCCTAAATGGCTTGGGCCCAGGGTACCTAAAGGACCGCCTCTCCCCGTACAATCCGCCTCGCACCCTCAGAACATCTGGGCAGCAATTGCTGAAGGTGCCTGGGGCCAGGCTAGCTTCTACCTCAAGAAGGGCCTTTTCCACAGCTGCCCCAGCCCTTTGGAACACGCTGCCCACAGAGCTCCGCTCAACTACCACCCTGGCCCAATTTAGGAAGGACCTCAAAACCTTCCTATTCAAGCAGGCATTCCCCGATTAAATATCCTGTGGGCCTCCCTCCTCTTCCGTGGCCATGAGGATGGGCTAACGGGGCTTTTATTGTTTTTAGACTATGTATTGTATTGATTGTTATATGTTTTTAATTCTGTATTCAATTGCACCTGTTGCATATTGTAAGCCGCCCTGATCTTTTTGGAAGGGCGGGATATAAATAAAGATTTTATTATTTTATTATTATTTATTACTATTTAGACAACTCTGGAATAAAAAAGATAACACAGGAACATAGATTAATTCTTGAAGCTAAAATTACTAAACAAGAGATTTTAAATGCTATCTCTAAATTAAGGGATGGGAAATCCCCCGGAAGTGATGGCTTCTCAACTTGCTACTACAAAATCTTTAAGTCGGAACTGTTAGATCCCCTGCTAAAGCTTTTTAACACGATAGAAGAGGAAGGTATTCCTGCGACATGGGAACAGGCAATGATTACGCTTATCCCTAAGGCAGAAAAAGACAGTACGTGCATGGCTAATTACAGACCTATTAGTCTTCTGAATGTAGACTACAAAATATATACAACGATCTGGGCAACAAGGTTAAAAAATATATTGAACGACATAATTGGAAAGGAACAGAATGGGTTCTTACCCGGTAGGCAGATAAGAAACAATATTAGAACTATCCTAAATAGCCTGGAATATTACCACGTGAATAATGACAAACAATGTGCCCTAATAGCAGTTGATATGGAAAAGGCCTTTGACAATTTAAATTGGAATTTCTTATTTCATGTAATAAAAATAAGAGATATGGGTGATAAATTTACAAGATCAATGAGCCAACTTTATAAAAGACAAAAAGCAGCGGTGATAGTTAATAATGAAAGGTCACAAGAGTTTGAAGTTAGAAAAGGCGTGAGACAAGACTGTCCAATATCACCACTGCTTTTCATATTAGCGATAGATGTATTACTAGGAAGAATAAACGCTAATAGACTAGTGGAAGGAATCAAAAATAAAGGGTATCAAGTTAAATCCAAAGCTTTCGCAGATGACGTGGCATTAATCTTGGAAAACCCGCTTCAGAGTATAGAGCCGCTAAAAGGAGAGCTAAAGATTTTTGGCCAACTAGCGGGTTTGAAAGTAAATAAAGACAAAACAGTTATGATAACCAAAAATCTTTCACTAGAGGAAGAAGAAAGGTTAAGACAAAAATCAGGATTTAAAATTGTAAAGCAAATGAAATATTTGGGAGTGACTATCGCGAAGGATAATTTAAGATTATTTGAAAATAACTACGGCACTAAATGGAAAGAAATCAAAGATGACATCCAGAGATGGAATAGGCTAAATTTATCCCTTATGGGAAGGATAGCGGTTATTAAAATGGTAGTTTTACCAAAACTAATGTTCCTTTTCCTAAACTTACCGATTGCCATAAAGAATAAGCAATTCAAGGAATGGGAGGCGGAATTGAATACATTTATTTGGAAGGGAGCTAAGCCTAGGATTAAAAGTGCTATCTTAAAAGACTCTAAAGAAAATGGGGGTTATGCTGTCCCGGATCTGCAGTTGTATTACTGGGCATGTAGCCTTATGTGGATCCAAAATTGGGTGTTGTTAACAGACGAAGAGGTATTAAAATTTGAGAGTACACAATTGAGATTTGGATGGCATGCTTTTCTCTGTTATGAACAACTGAAAAAGAATAAGGATTTTGCAAATCACCCAATTAGGAAATCGTTATTGAATACATGGGGAAAAGTTAAAAAAATGTTTTACTTTAAAATTCCTCTATGGGCATCAACTCACGAAGCCTTCTTTGGAAGATGGCTACCCCCAAATAAAAATATTTGGCTGTCTTATAGAAATAGTATCAAGAAAGATTCTCAAGGGAACTTGGTGATGAAATCAAGGGAGGAAATGCAACAAGATGGGTTATATTTAGATTGGTTTACCCATTTTCAGATCAAAAACAAGTTTACAGAGGATATGAAAATGAGTGGTATTGAGGAAAAATTGAATGAGCTGGATTTAATATTTGGGCAACCTGATAGAAAGAAAGTATCAAAATTCTATAAATTATTACATAGTCGTGTCTTTGAACAGGAAGTAGTTAAAGAATATATGCTAAAATGGGCACAAGATTTAGGAATGACAATTAAGCTGGATGATTGGCGAAATGCCTGGAAGAAAACACACGATTTTACTATAGCACAAGAACCCAAAGAGAACTTATTAAAGATCATGAATAGATGGTACTATACTCCATGGAAGATTAAGTTAATGTATAATCTAGAACACGGTAAATGCTGGAGATGCAATAACGAGATAGGTAACCTAGTCCATATCTGGTGGAAATGTAAGATCATTCAGGCTTTCTGGAGAGAAATTCATAATCTGATTCAAAAAATATTAGAAATAAAATTTCCTTTTGACCCTAGAATTTTTCTCCTTAATATGACAACTCTACTAAAACCGAAGGACGAAAAGAGGTACTGGAGAATTGTACTCTATCTGGTTACTGCAGCTAGAGTGGAGATCGCCAAACTATGGAAAACAAATCAAGTTCCCTTGCGGAATAATTGGCTTATGAAAGTTAACGACTATAGAATCCTGGATATTCTTACGTGCAATGTGCGGAATTTCAGTAAAAAAAGGTTGAAGGAAGACTGGGGAAAAGTGACAAGTTTCCTAAAAAGCGAATGGAATACTAATATAGAGCCTAATGATATATAATGGACAGGTGTAGCATGTATTTGTTATGATTTGTATTGTAGAGATCATTAAATGTAAAACTAACGATTTTTCTTTATCCACCTTTTGGAAGACGTAGACACGAAGGGCATCTGACTATTTGTTCCTCTCTTCGATATTATTTGTTTTTATATCAAAGAAGAACTCAACCCGAAAAGAAACGGCGCCAGCGGCGCTTTGAGGAAAGGGAAACGAATCAGTTAATAGTCATAACCAGGAAACTTACCTTTAATTTTTATAGAGTTGTATATAATAATGAATTGTAAGTTAGTAAGTATGGATGTTAGTTTTGTTTAATTTTATTAATGTATTGATGGCAGACTTTTAAACTATAATTGTAACCAGTGGAATTAGCTAAGAAATGTGGAATAAGAACAAATGGTAACCATGGCATACACTCGACGATGGAACAAAGGGTATCACATCAATAACCTAAGCTGTGTTACTTTCCAAATCCAAGACAGAAGGAAGTGTCTCAGAGAAGGGTACAAGAAGAAAAGAAGACCTTTCTTCTTTCGCTTGTTGTTTTTGTTTAGAGATAAACCTCTTGTAGCAATTTAATTCCCACTTTGTGATTATGTAAGTAATAGACACGCTGAAGATGTAGTTTATCAAAGTATGAACTAAGATGGATTTCTTTTTATGTTAAAATTTAATAAAGATTATTCAAAAAAAAAAAAAAGGAAGTGTGACCCCATGTAGGACTGATGAACATATCTTCATACCCGGGTTGGGGTTACTTATGAGTACCTCCATTTTGTTCGGATTCAGCTTAAGTTTATTTTCCCTCATCTAATCCATTACTGACTTCAGGCAGTCATTCAGAGGGGAGATGCCCTCCTTGGTCACTGAAGCAGTCTGAGACATAGAGAAACCAATTTGGGTGTCATCAGCGTACTGATAACATCCCACCCCATGTCTCCAGATAACAGCAGCTTCATGTAAATGTTAAACAGCATGGGGGACAGCATGGCACCCTGAGGGATGCCAGATGTCAGCTCTCAAAAAGCCTCAATAGAGTCTTGTTGTATGCACACATACACACACTGAAGGAGCCTCCAAGTTTTATCTTTGATCTATCCACAGATCATGGCAAAATCCATAATTTTGGCCCCAAAACCTGACCTCAATTTATACATGAGGTCAACTTATAGTTGAGTATATATGGCAAGCAGATGAAGTTCAAGGAATGAAGAAAAATAATTAGGGTCCCCTGACCAATTTATAATTATTAACAATTTGTTTGCCACTTATCTTGTGTGGATGTCACCATAGTTATGCCTGTCAACAACATATGTATTTATTTAATATTTCTGATTTTCAATATTTTAATTATATCACAAGCCTGTACTTCTCTATTTGGAATCAAGTCAGAATCAAGTCCCATTAAACTTGGTTGGATTTACAGGTAAGGATATGATGGAATAAATCTATTTTTACATCTACATATGAAGATGTGTCAATATATTTATGGTCACATTTAAAATAATAAGTGTTCCTAGATTCTGAAAAATGGCAATTTAATAATCTTTCAAAGAAAAATGGTTAGGACTGATTTGAAACTTTTCAAGCCCCGGTTTCATAATTTGAAATAAATCTGACTGAAATTTTAATACAAGGTTGCATATTATATTTGTTATATTGGGTCACAGGTATCATGAAATCTGCTTTTTCCTGAGGCATGCAGGTTCCAGTGGACTCAAACTGCTGACTCTATAGCAGATCGGTGCAGTTCACCTCAGAATAATAGGATTTCAGCTGTTATTGCTATCTTACCTGTCATTTACCAATGTTCGTAATGTGTTAAAATATAGAACATACACAATCTAAATTGATGTAGAAGTGAAACTTTGATTCAGTCTGATGCATGGCATTTCTTTAACCATCTAATTTATGGAAACAAAGAAGTTGGGTTTTTATGTTTGCTTCATATTTTTTCTGCCAGCAACTAAGCCCACCAGAGTGAAAGCACAGGCAGTATGACAGCAGAGGGAACCTTCTGGTCTTCTGATGGTCCTGGTGGAAAGGCGGCATATAAATAAAAATTAGTTAATATTTCTTGCATCTGTCTTTGAGATTTTAGGTATGTTCCAAGAAGTCAGATAACAAAGATAACATTTGCTAACTTTCTGTTTTTTAATACATAACAGCTCATCTATAAACATTAACAGATTATTGTGATTGGCTCTATGCTGTGAAAAATGCTGTTTTTTTAAGGGGGGTCATTCTGGTGTTAGAAGCACAAAAAGATGCCATGCTGGTTTGTGGTTACTTGGCAACCTTTCAGTGCCATGTTATGCACCCAGAGAAGCAGACTGAAGAAAAGGACATAATGCTACTAAGATAGGAATTGGCCTATGAACAACTGTGTTAGTAACTTTGGAATTTCATTCCAACTGGAGTAGAACTTTAATTCAGCTCACAGGTGCTGAACCTCTGCACCTATTTTTACACACAAAGCTAAAACATATGAAACAGTAATTTAGAAAAGTCTACCTAAGGCCTCACAGTGCTAAGTAATTGCAAGCAGTCCTAATGTATTTGGTATTAGGAGGAAATTTAGGCTGCAATCCTGTACATATTTACCACAGAGAGAAGTTCAGTTATTGGCTGGTCTGAAAGAGTGATAAATACTGCTGACTGGGCATGTATAAGATTCCATTGCCAGTGTCTGCGACTGATATATTCAGGAGATAATGTTTTCGAGCACTGCTAACACTTGTTTTAGAAATTAAGTGGTGACCTAGACAGCAGCCCAAACTTACAGATACTCAGAATTGTTAATCACTGCCATAAAGATAAACTATGCTTCTGATAACAGTTCTGCAGCAAACTGATCTGCTTATTCAGTAAAATTATATCCATTGTAAAAATTATCAAGGTTGGCTGCAGTTTTTAACTGAGTTCCAATTTATGATTTAGTTGATAGGAAGAAACAGGTTGTATGTCATCACATGTCAAAATATATAAATATGTTTTAAAATATTCTGTCTACGTTGGTTCAGGCAGATTGACCTACCAGTTTATGCTTGTGTGAATAAAAGAATAGATATGATCTGGACTTAATCATCCTTAGAATAGAACCCCTGAAATTAATGGAATGGGGTCCCACTGATATTTACAGTTGTATTCTAAGTATGACCAAGTCCGGCTCCAACCATCTGCTTCAGTCTATATCATAACCTTTATACAATTGAAAGCTTAATTTTCAAGACAGGAGAATTATAATGGGAGACTTACAGCCCAATCTTAACAGTGCTTCCTTGGAAGTGGGGAGCTAGATTAATTTCCAAGTAATGAATATCAGGTGCTGTAGGCTATATTTCAGAGGAAGGAACTGGCAAAACCATCTCAGCATATTCCTTGCCTAAGAAAGTGTTGCGAGATTCATGGGGTCGCCATAAGTCATGAGAGACTTGGAGGCACATACTGTATACTGAACATTTGCTTAGGATAACCAGTATAGATGTATGTGTATGTGCATGATTTTAAAGTTACATACAATGAGGACTTGGGGTGTAATAGAGCCATAGGAAGCTGTGGTTGTGAAGAGCTCATGACCTGCAACTGCACTGGTGGGTCAGGTAAGACAAAAAATGAAAACTATCAGTCATACAACTCCTTCAGTAAGAGGGGGAGACAAAAGGAGCTGTCTCCTCCTTTACTGTTCTCTACTCTTGGCAAAGAAAAGTAAAAATCTTTTCTACTGGGAAACAGAGAGACTGTTGGGGTTGAAAAGCTTCCACAACCTGCTAATGTAGTCATTGGGACTGGATGACACTAATGACACCAACGCTAATTTTTAATACTCTAAAAGAAGCAACAGTTAAATTCCAATTCCAACCCAATTCAGAAGAAGGGGTTGTAAAGAACCTTTCTCACAATTTCTAAAGTGGAGGACCTCCATAGATTCTGGAGAAATGAGAAAGAAAACAGACTTAAGAAAATGTGAAATTAAGTCGAAAACGGAAACAGAGTGTGGAAGTAGAACATCTAGATGTGCCAGGTTGTGAGAAAAACCCACTGGTGGAGCAGTGGTTAAATGCCAGTACTGCACCCATAATCATAGAATCATAGAGTTGGAAGAGACCGCAAGTGCCATCCAGTCCAACCCCCTGCCATGCAGGAAATCCAAATCAAAGCATCCCCGACAGATGGCCATCCAGCCTCTGCTTAAAGACCTCCAAGGAAGGAGACTACACTACACTCCGAAAGAGTGTGTTCCACTGTCGGACAGCCCTGTCAGCAAGTTCTTCCTAATGTTGAGGTGGAATCTCTTTTCCTGTAGTTTGCATCCATTGTTCTGGGTCCTAGTCTCTGGAGCAGCAGAAAACAAGCTTGCTCCCTCCTCAATGTGACATCCCTTCAAATATTTAAACAGCGTTGTGAGTTCGATGCCAGGGGTCCCAAGGTTGACTCAGGCTTCCATCCTTTCATAGGTTGGTAAAATGAGTATCCAGCTTGTTGGGGGCAACTGGCTTACAGATTGTAAACCACTTAGAGAGTGCTGAGTTCACTGACAAGCAGTATAGAAATGTACATGCTCTTGGCTATTGCTAAAGTTGAGAGGTGGAAAGAGAAAGAAGGAGTTGGAAAGAAACACCAAGGTAGAGGAGAAGCTAGAAATTGAGATAAATATTTTAATTAATCTCTAATAGATGAAACATATCAGTTTTATTATATATCAAGCCTTAAGGCACAGTTGAAACAGCTTCCTTTCTTATAGACATCACCATTGTGAAATTAGTCAACAGACTATCCAAATTGGAAATGTGCAAACAAAACTCCCCTTTCTAATCTGAGATAGTACATCAATAGCTCTGTCAACTGCTGTCCAAAAGTTGTGTGTTGAACGTAATGTATTCTTCAGTCTGTCACAAACAGGACATTAGTCTGGTAGAGAAAACTTCTAGAGAATCATGTCAAATACTATTATATAATAAATAATATGCTTTCAATTTTTAAAAAAAATGCAAAATCACAAAATCAACTCTTTAAATGATATCTGTTGTTCATTATTTGATCCTAGGCTATATCCGCACTGCAGAAATAATCTGGTTTGGCACCACTTTAACTGCTGTGGCTCAATGCTATGGAATTCTGGGAATTGTAGTTTGGAGCTCTGCTTCACTCTGGTGCCACAACAAACTACAATTCTCAGAATTCCATAGCATGTTAAAGTGATGCCAAACTGGATTATTTCTACAGTGTGGATGCAGCCTAGTTAATCTGAAGTATGACTATTAGAAAGACTATACAGGAAGAGAGCTGTGGGACAGAAAACTGAGGGCGGTTTTAAGTGTGTTTTTAAAACTCCTGTTATCCTTGGCTTTTAATTAAGAGTGTTTATAATATTAGTTAATTATGGATGTTAAAAATTGTATTTTTATGGTTACCAGCTTGTTTTTGTTTTACTTTTAAGGTGGTTTTATATACAGATTTGATATTGAATTGGCTTTTTATGCTGCAAGGTTCATCAGAAAGATTATGGTCTTGAAATGTGGGAATAGATAGGGGGAATTCATTGATGTACTGACCACTTTTTACTAAACTGATTGAAGGTATCTCAGAGGTGGTACACAAGTTCAACTCCATCCCAAGGCTATCTTAATTTGAAAGAAATAATGAATTAATTGCAACCATTAGTGGGTCTTTCCCAACATATTTGGGGAATGATATAGATTGGTGGTCACATCCTTTGTTTGGTTTTTGGTTTCTTGTTTGAGTCAATACTGAAGATTCTCCATGGGTGTTGCTTCATCTCACAACGCTTGGACATTTAGAGACTAATGACCTCTATAGAAGTGGTGAACCTGTCAAATTAATTTGTCCAAGTTGCTTTATAGATTTGGTTTTCAGACTCCTCATGCAACGGACTGAATGGTCCATTCCATTGTTCTCTTCAACTGAAGCTCTGGTCAACTCCTGCAATGGGAACCACATTGCTTGGGGTGGTGGTTACAGAAAATCATAGATATCTCCTTGCAGTTAAGGCCATCCTTGCTGTCAAAGTTGTGTCGTCACAATGGTCCCATACTGGCTTTAGGGAAATGACTACTCAAGTGGAAGAAATCCTAATCCCTTGTATTTCTGACCACCAGCACCCCATGTTCATAGGAGGGATTCCACATCCTTTTCAGCCTACAGCCTCTGATGGATCAGACATAAATACCCACTTCCCAGTAGTAGGCCTGACCATGGATGTGGCTTTGCAGCTGACTTTGGGCCTGAACAAACAGGCCAAAATAAAGCTGCTTTGGGTCACTTTGGAGGTATGCTGTTTAAATGATGCATGCCTCCTTAGAGATCAGAAGCCATGCCAAAGCCATGCTCCAGTCCTAAGGACTGCAGCATAGCTTTGATGAAGCTTCTGACCTCTTAAGATTTGTGTATCGTTTAAATAGCATACCTCCAAAGTGACCAAAATCATCTTTATTTTGGCCTGTCTTGTTCAGGCCCTTTGACAGAACAGGGCAACACAACTGCAATACATTGTTCAAAACAATTAAGTCCCATTTTAGATAAGGAAAAGCATTTCATAATAAGCACATGTACAATTGGTCTGTGCAAGTCTTTTTGCAGTTATGCCCACTGCTCTGCACACACTCAGATGGACATTGTATTCAAGGACATTTACTTCTAAATAAATATGCCCTGGCTTACTCTTCATGACTACAATCCTGTGCAAAAAGGTGGTTGGTGCAAACATTTTATTACTCCACCCCTGTACAAAGTATACTGGGATGGAGTAGTAAAAAAGTTGGCACCAACCACCTTTTTGCATAGGATTGTAGTCGTGCAGTGTAAGTCCAAACACATTTATTTAGAGGTAAATGTCCTTGACTACAAAGTCCACACAAGCAATTGATAATGCCACAAAAAATCTCATGTGGATTTCTGCAAACAAAGTGTCTATTCATGGTAAAGGAGTAAGGCAATATGTCTGCCCCTCTCCCAGTTGAACTGGCAAGCTTATTATTACTAGATAGTTTTGTGCCACTGAATACAATGAGTCTACATTTGAATTAGCATGGGTGAGATTGCTCTGTTATTTTTCATTACTAATTTTTATTACATCTGGGAAAGAACACGGAGGACAAAATGTGAGTACATCATGTCATAAATACAGGTGTCTAGAAATCCATTAGTCTGACTTTTTTCCCCTTTTACTGCAACCGTTCTGTTAAATGCAAACTCTAGTTCAAGGTCTGATATCATGTTTGTTAATACTAGATAAAATTGTGCAAGATAATTGCATTCTGTTGTGCAACATAATTAAACTGCCAACCAAAGATGGAGAAGGAGAAGGGCAACTCTGATTCTATCCACCATCAAGTCAGTTCTTTCAGACATAAATGTTTATTTCAACCTTCCCACAGTACTGTATATATTTTCTGCAGTGAATAAAAAATAATATTCATTTCAAGTTATTTATATAGATCACGAGAAAAAAATTAGGGTGGATGGAAAAAAACAACTGAGCCCAGACTTTCACAGTACAGAAACACCTTGCTGTCATATCAGTTTGAAAAGCTCCACAAACGTGGATTTTCAGCTGTTGAGTTTATCAAATAGTTTTGAGAAAAGTAGGGGGAGGGTTGGGATATGGGACTGTTTATAATTGTGATTTTTTATTTTTTATTATACTGTATTTTATTGTTATATTGTCTTTTGTAATCCGCAGGTATTCAAAAGTGTACTTGTCGGTATATTTATTTTTCAGTGGATAATCATACATCTGGCTTTTATGAGACTGTATTTTAGGAGGTAAAAAACCAAAACAAAACCCGTAAGTGTGAAGTTTGATTGTAATTTCTCCTGAACTCCTTGTACTTTAGCTCTTTACTGCAACGCTTGTCCTGCACTGTTGTCCCCATTGACTAAAGTGTTTGTGTTTAAGAGGTTGTGTTACCCATTTCACACCCCTTACAGATAGGTTAAAAGTGCTTCCAGATTGAAGACTCTCGGTGCTACCAGTTAAAAGTCATTACAAAGTTATTCCAGTCTTTTCCTCCTTAATGGATCCCATTTAATAGAATAGGAAGCGGAAGACAGCAAGAATGGGACAAAGCTTTAGTATTTGGATTCCTGTAAAATCTTGTGAACAGGGCAGAATAATTGAAGACTCAAAAGCGTGAGCCCAGTTGTCCAGATGAAAATGTAGTGTCTAGAAATCCATTCAACAGCCTGCCTTTTTTCTTTTAGGATATTTTAAGATGAACCTTCATAGACTGTATAGTCAATTTATCCTGGAAACCTCACAGTATGCCTTTCAGTCAGTGGGTTTCCCCCACAAATTGTTTAAGATCTTACGATTCAGAGACCCAGGGAAACCTTTAGACAAGGGTCCTGTTGGGTGCCATCCTCAGCAATTCAATCAATTCCTTTTCAAAACCTGAGTTCCTTTGTGAGCACACACTACTGAAAGTGCTAATCTGAGCCAAGGAATGGGGAAGGTACTCCTGCCCAACTTGCATGGCTTCGTTATTTTTTTATGGTGGGCTTAGATGGTATCCTCCTAAATCCCTTGGCAGCTAGATCATCCCAAGGGCTGGCAATTTATCTTCTGCACAGTAGAGATTTCTCAAAAACGGGCAATGCTTCCCCTCCATTAAAAGGAGGCTCCACATGGCTGTGTTTACACTGTAAGGGGGGGGGGGGAGAGGATGCACTTTTGGCACCACTTTAAATGTTGCAGCTGTATCCTAGGGAATCCTGGGATTTGTGGTTTTGCAAGGTCTTCTGCCTCTGCCCCAAACAGGGCTGGCGCCTCCCAAAACTACAAACCCCAGGACTCTGTAGGATGGAGCCAGGGCAGTTAAAGCGGTACCAAACTGCATCATTTTCGCAGTGTGGATTCTGGGGACTGGCTGCTTGTGGATGCTGGGAGCTGGAGTCCAAGGAATTCCCTTCTGTGGGCTCCTTCAGTCCATAATGGAAGGAGGAGGTCTGGTTATGATTGATTGGTTGATTGATTTAGACTTCTAGCCCGCCCTCTTCCCAAAATAGGATGCCAGGCGGCTCACAATGTTATTGTTCTTTTTTTTAAAACATGAAAAAGTTGTTTTTTTTAATGTTGTTGTTTGCCTTCAACTCGTTTTTTCCGACTTCTGTCGCCCCGATCATGGGGTTTTCTTGACAAAGATTTGTTCAGAGGGGGTTTGCCTTTGCCTTCCCCTTGAGGCTGAGAGAGTGTGGCTCGACCAAGGCACCCAAAACTAGTAGTGAAAGAAACTCGCCTTCGCCTTAGGGTCGCCCTAAGTGGGACGACGACTTGAAGGCACACACACACACACACACCCTTTTCAATGGATTTAACTATGCTGTGCTTTTTGAACTTAGATTTTTAATGTCTTTGTTTTGTGCCCTCAATTTATGCCTAGTTAAATATATATATATATATATATATGGCACATAACCATAACAATTGTGTGCCTTCAAGCCGTTTCCAACTTATGGTGACCTTCTCAAGGGGTTTTCTTGGCAAGAACTTCCTAGAGGAGGTTTGCTATGGCCTTTTCCTGAGGCTGAGAAAGTGTGACTTGCTCATATTTATATGTGTGTGTGTGTTTATATATATTATATATATTGACATATGTGTGTGTGTGTTTATACCTGTATATATTACATATGTTTTATATGTTTATTTATATTTATATATATTATATATTAATATATATATATCTGTTATTATATATATATATATGTCTGCGTTGTGTATTTATATATATTATTTATATTGATATGAGGGTGTGTATATATATTTAGTATTTGTGTGTGTGTGTTGTTTATATATATATTTAAATACGTGTATTTGTGTGTGTGTGTAAATTTTAATTATGGCGTGCTCTCTCTCTCTCTCTCTCTCTCAAAGTCACAGAGCCCAGATCAATCAATAAAAAAATGTCTTCAGCTAAATAAAATAAAACGAGTAAATGCCTATTTTTTTTAAAAAAACGCCTTCAGCTAAACAACAGCAATAATGATAATAAAATAATAGAAATAAATAGAAATGAAATAATAATAACAATGAGACCCTGCCTCTCCATCCGGGTGGATAAATGATAGGCTCAAAGAAGCAGCTGTCTAAATGAAGAGGAGGCGTCTCTGCAGCTGATGCTGGGGGGCTGGCCTGCTGCTGCTGCTGCTGCTGCTGGGTCTCCCTTCTCCGCTTGGCTCCTCCGAGGCCGGGCTCCCGGGCGCGCCTCCGCCTGCTGGGCCAATCCCTGAGGCCGGGGCCGGAGAGGGCGGCCCGGCTCCCTCCAGCCAACCAAGGCGCCCGGGCGGAGCCTCGTGGCCTTAAGGGCTGCTGCTGCTGCTGCCCAGCCGGCCAGGAGCAATCGCGGGAGACATTGCACCAGCCGCCTTCCTCCTGTCTGTCTTCTCTGTTGTGTTGAGGCTGCGATGGAGCAAGGGCAGCCAGAGGGGAGCGGGGCCGGGTTCCTGGCGCCCTTCCGCCACTTCGCCACGCAGGCGGTGCACGCGGGGCAGGAGCCCGAGCAGTGGAGGTCCCTGGCCGTCGTGCCCCCCATCTCCCTCTCCACCACCTTCAAGCAGGCGGCGCCCGGCAAGCACAGCGTGAGTAGGGAGGGAGGGAGGGATGGGCAGCATGGGGACCCCCTCGCGCCCTCCTGACTTAGGGCCAGCCTATCCTGGGGGTTTCAGGGACAGGTTTCCTTCGCAGGGGAGGTTTGACCTGACCATCCTCCGAGGCTGAGAGAGTGTGGCTTGCCCAAGGTCACCCAGAGGGTTTCCATGGTTGACCACAGACCCCTTCCTGAGGCTGAGAGGATGTACCATCCTTTGAGGCCGAGAGAGTGTGGCTTGTCCAGAGTCACCCACTAGGCTTCCATGGCAGACCACAGACCCCTTTCTGAGGGAGGGAGAGTGTGACTTGCCCATCCTTTGAGGCTGAGAGGGTGCGACTTGCCCAGGGTCACCCAGTGGTTTGAGCACTGGACTCTTGTGGTTTGGTCTTGTGTGCCTTCAGGTTCTGTCCAAGTTAAGACAACCCTAACTTGGGGTTTTCATGGCAATGTTTCCTTCAGAGGAGGTTTGCCATTGCCATCCTCTGAGGCTGAGAGGGTGTGACTTGCCTAGGGTCACCCAGTGGGTGAGCAGGGATTCGAATCCTGGTCTCCAGGGTCATAGTCCAGCACTCAGGCCACGACGCCACAGGGGCTCACTCTCCAGTGACTTTGGAGTCAGCCCCAAGTCTATCCATCTGCCATATGGTCTTCCTCTCTTTCTGCTTCCCTCTACCTTTCCTAGCATTGTGGTCTTTTCTAATGAATCCTGCCTTCTCATGAAGGCGGAGTAAGACAATCTCAGTTTAGTCATTGTGGTTTCCAGGAAGAATTCACGCTTGATCTGCTCTCTATACTCAAACATCATCCTTTTCATGACTATTCATCTTACCTTATGAAATCAAGTTTCCTTTTTCCCCACTTCCCTTAATCGCAACCTGCCTCCGCTGTGCATGTGCACATTTTATTTGTTACCAACTTCTTTCTTTCAGTTAGTCTCAAAGGTGCTACATACAAGATCTCGCCACATTCTGATTCTACAGACGATCACAGCCATATTTTTGAATTCTATATTATATAAAGCTAACTTTCGTCCAAAACACATTGCAGAAATAATCTAGTTTGAGAACACCTTTTAATTGCCCTGGCTCAGTGCTAGGGAATCCTGGAAACTGTAATTATAAGACATTGAGCCTTCTCTGTCAGAGATCTCTGGTGCCACAATAAACTACAATTCCCAGGATTCCCTAGCTCTGAGCTAGGACAGTTAAAGCGGTCTCAAACTGGATTATTTCTGCAGTGTGTTTTGGACCTTTTATGACCCATTTTTTTTCCTCCAGTGAACTCAAGGCGTAGGACATGCTTTCTCTTCTCCTTCCCTGTTTTACTCACCCAACAACCTTGTGAGATGGGTCAGGGAAAGAAGAATGACTAACAAAGGGGAGCATCTACACTGTAGAAATAATGCAGTTTGACACCATTTTAACAGCCATGGCTGCATCCTACAGAATGCTGCACCAGCATTCTTTGGCAGAGAAAGTAAAAGATCTTGTGAAACTACAAATCCCAGGATTCCATAAAGTTGAGTTGCTGCACTGAAAACAATGTCAAAGTGCATTGTTTCTACAGTCTAGATGCATCCAAAGAGGTTACCTGGTTGTTTTGTGACTTGTGGGGGCTAAAATGTGGTTTTGTCAAGGCCCAGTCTAGAGCACTAAACCATATTGGGGTTCAGTGTACTTACTGTTTAAAGTTCTCCTTGTTCTGCCCATAGCTTCAGCACTTAATAATAATAATAATAATAATAATAATTACTATTTTTTCTCATATCAAAATGCTAATAGATTGAGTTTGTTTCTTGAGTGTTGGACAACTCTGGAGACCAGAGTTCTGTTCCATGTAAACCCACTGGGTGGCCTTAGGCAAGTCACACTCTCTCAGCCGCAGAGGATGGCAATGACAACCCCCCTCTGAAGAAACTTGCCAAGAAAATACCATGATAGGTTCACCTTAGGGTCACCAATAACTGGAAACGACTTGAAGGCATGCAACAAGAAGAAAGGCTCATATTATGCAATCATCATGTCTTATTCATGAAATGTTGAGGCCCAGTGGGGATAAAGATGTTATCATCCCTCTGTAAAACATTCCCCCCTTATTGATTCTTCTACGGGTCCCCCCCCCCCCCATACATACATACCTGTTAAAGAGGGAAAGAGAACAACCACAAAATGGTTTGTGATAGGTAGTGCTGACTGTAGCAGCTGTTTGAGAGTACGGTATCCTGAAATGATGTGGGGCCTCTTTCAGAGTTGTGGCAGTATGGTTTCACTTTAACTGCCATGGCAACATCCTATGGAACCCTGGGATTTGCGGTTCTGAGAAGGGCATTTAGATTTCTCAGTCAGAGAGTTCTTCTAATGCTATGCCAGACAACAACCCTTGGAATTCCATAGGATGCAACCAAGACAGTTAAAGTGGAATCATAGTGCTGTAAATGTGCAGTGTATAGTACAGTGGGCCCTTAGTATCCGCTGGGATTTTGTTCCATGACCCCCAGTGGATAACAAAATCAGTGGATGTTCAAGTCCTATAAAATACAATGGCATAGTAAAATGGTCTCCCTTATATAAAATGGCAAAAATCGAGGCTTGCTTTTTGGAATTTATGTTATATTGGAATATTTTCAACCCATTGATGTTTGAATTTGTGCATAAAAATCCATGGGCATGGAAGGCCAACTGTATGTTAAAAAGCTTAGTGTAGTTTAAGATTACTTTTCTTCCTTTGTATTCAAGTAAGTAAGCATACGTATCTGTTTCTCTTCCTCTCTCCAAGCTGGTTTTCATTTCAGATTTCACCTGCATGTCCTCCAATTAAGACACTCTCCACTCTCTTTTTTCTTAGTCCATGTGGTGTGTGTGAGTGAAATAACCCACACACGATGGGCCAAATTTGATTTGGCATTCCAGATTAGAGTGTGTGTGTGTGTGTGTGTGTATTAAACCCCCCTAAGTACTCCTAACTGTACATTATTTGTGGTATGTAGTTTAGGCCTAACTTTCAGTGCAAATGCAGTGCAAGGTTTTCACAGCAATGGGAATTTGCTGAGCATTGTGTATATAGCTGGCAGGATCAGTGACAGCTCATGACATGGTTAGTGAAGCTCCATCTTTTGGAATCATACGTTTGACATTGTCTAGTTTGTACCACCAAAGTTACATATCTTGTCTGTCTCTGTACCTGCCCCTTGTCTATTTCCTGAAAGTTAAAATCCCACTGTTCAGCTGTTTCTTTATCCACCCCTCTGGGCTAGCAATATTTTTCTCCTTATTTCCTTTCTCAGATCCTGTTTTAAGTCTCTGTCTTTGATATGGAAGATAGGCATGTTATTTGTGTATGTGTTTCAGTTGTACAAATTAAGAAAGTTCTATCAGTCCAGAACAAGATTTGTATGTATCTAACTGTGACTCATTCAGTGTAGAATAATCATCATAGATTTGAGTAATTCCAAGTTAGAAGGAAATGCTCAGTCATTTAAACTCAGCAGATTCAAAGGGCAGGACAAAAGAAACTTGCCTTTCTACCTTGTCCACTGCATGATACAACACAATATGAAAATTGCAAAAGCGATTGGGCACTTCCCAAAGTATTAGATGACTCATTACAAAATTTGAGCAGGAAAAAGCACTTGTGTTTTAAATGCCACGAAGCCTCATGTTCAGTGAAACCCACTGAGGCTTTCAGTAAAAGCTGAAATGGACTTATTGTCTCTGTGGTGCCACAAGAAACTTTGTTCATTATGCAGGAGCAGAGTTAACAATTGCTTATCTGTTAATGTTCAGTAAGATATTTAATACTTTACTAGTTAATGAGTGAGACGTTAGCCAGGCGGGTATACTTAAGATACAAAACTAGAAGGATTCCTTTTTTCCACATGACTTGTTTCAATTGGGAATCTGCACAGTACAGTATATCTTGTTCCAAAAGAATGGTGAGGTCTACTTCTGATGCCTGAAGGTTAATTGGCTTTGTGCCCTAATTTGTCATTTTTGCAGCAGATCTACGGAAACTTGTAAATTATCAAACCTGTGAAGGGACTGTAAGCTTTGATGTAATAAAGCAACGCAAATGTGTGTGTAAAGAGTCCTAAGGCATGTTTGCAGTGATAGATCTCAAGGGCAAGAAATCAATGTGGTTGTGGGCTTGTTTGCTTTTAATTGAATAAGGCTATTATTTATTTTGGCTACAGTACAGTTTGATTGTAGTTCTTGTATCTGTCAGCTGTTCCAATCTGGTAGGAACAGTCCTGATTCATCTCATGTTTGGTGCTGTTTTTAGAATATCCTGATTTCTCTCTCCACTTTCTCCCTTTACTTAAGTTGCTGCAAACTGAGTTCAGACTGCCAAAGGTGTGAGTGTACGCACACATGCACACACCTCTGTGTGCCTGTGTACCAGCTTCATAATTCAGCTGGGGTGGGGGAGCAGAAAGTGAAAAATCTTGTCCTTTATAGAGTGCAACTGATAAGTCACCAGCTGGCATATGTTGACCCCATTAATTTCATAGAGTTTTCTTAGGCAAGGAATACTCAGAGGTGGTTTTGTCAGTTCCTTCTCAAATATAGCTTATAGCACCTCATATTCATTGGCAGTCTTCTATCCAAGTATTAACCAGGGCTAACTGCTTCGCTTCTAAGATCAGACAGGATTTGGTGCCTTTAGGGTATTGAGACCACTCTTCACAATACATTTGGGGGGGAACAAAACAGCTGCAGACTCTGCTGCGTGTTTTTAAATGTGTTTCCTCACTAGTAACATTTGCTGTCTTGACCATACTCTGGTGTTGCTTGGCCGCACAAGTCCTGTTTTTCGTCTGTGAAATATTGGAGGGAGTGTGTTCTTGCTAAACTCCATATAGCCACCATACCCAGTTATAAGAACAGAAGAAAGATAATTGAGGTTTGTGTGTGTGTTTTGTGTCCCTCCAAGTCATTACCAGCTTATGGTGACCCTAAGGCAAACCTATCACGGGGTTTTCTTGACACAATTTGTTCAGAGGAGGTTTGCCATTGCCTTTTCTTGAGGCCGAGAGTATGTGACTTGCCCAAGGTCACCCAGTGGGTTTCATGGCCAAGCTGGGAATTGAACCCTGGTCTCCAGAGTCATAGTCCAACACCCAAACCACTATGCCACACTGGCTCTACTTGTATTATTTGCCACCTTGAGTCCCTGCATTGGGAGAAAGATGGGATATAAGTAAACAATAATAATAATTTAAATCCCTACAGTGAATCTAAAGCAGGGATGGGCAGAGTTGTGCCCCTGAGACTGCATGTGCCTCACAAGGTTCTATCTGTTATTCTTAAACCTTCCAGATTCCCTGAATAGTCCTTTGTATCACCAAAAAGGGATGTATTGCTCTCCTACAAGTAGCTAGGTTTCCAAAGTCTCTTAAGTCTCTCCTACAAGCCTTGTTCTTTCTTTTTTGGCAGATGTGGAGGTTGAACCCATTTTTTGACAGTCCATGTGCCTCTTGGATGATCGCAGGCAGATAATTGGCACCTGGACCAAACATACTTGCCCACTCTCATCTAAATCTAAAGGATGGATAATTTGTGGGAGCCAGCACAGCATAGTCATTTGAATGTTGGACTTGTACTCTGAGGGACTACCTTTTGGCATTATATTCCATTTTGGCATTCTGAACTTAGGTCCTTTTTGTATCCCACTATTGGACTCGTTCTGCTAGGAAAACTGCCCTGTTGAATATCAAGTATGTTGTCAAATGAGTATGTGCTGCTTGTAAGTCTGGTTGGAATCTGTCTTGAACTGGGAGGGAGGAAAACTCTTCCTTTCTAATTATGTTTTGGTTTAATTCTAACTGCCTCCCACTAATATGGAAATGAAGGCTAGGGAAAACTTGTGTGGCCGCCTATGAAGCATGCTGGCATTTTGTGTGTTCAGTTTCAGACAGTACTTAATTTCTTGGTACTTGCATAATGTTGCCTTATGTTAAACTGATCTGGTCCTAAAAGTGTTTTTTTTTTAATGTCTTTCCAGATTTTCTGGAATCATAATGTCATGATTGACAGTAAAGTTACTATTTATCTGTCAAAACTGTAGTAAATTTGTGTAGTTGCTCTAAGTATTTGTCTGCTGTTGCTAAAGAGGTTTCAATACTTTTTTGTCTTTTTCATAGGGCTTTGAATATAGCCGTTGTGGAAATCCGACACGTGATTGTTTGGAAAAGGCTGTGGCAGCCCTGGATGGTGCCAAGTATTGTAAGTCATTAATAATTTCATTATGAAAACTATTTCTATACATACTGCTGACTAAAAATATATATATATAAACATACTTTCTTTAGAAAAACAGTAATTTTAAACTGTAGATCCATGGTTAATCTTATTATTATGCAATACAGTGATGAAACTGCAGTCAGCCCTTGATATTTGTAGTTTTGACTTTTGCGTATCTGATTATTCACAGATTTGATTATAATTTGTGTCTAGGTTTTCCAGCACAACTCTACCAGAAGATGAACATAGAGTTGTACTGGAGGACCTAGAGATACCTAGAGGTGTTCTCATGTTTTAAAAAATGTGTTTTTTTATTTGTGACAGGGGTCCTGTGCCCCTAATCCTAGTGAATGTGGAAGACCCACTGTCCATTATTTTATTTTATTTTTGGTTACACCGAATTAGACTTTTTGTTCATGACATTAAGCCATTTATTAACCTAAATTTTTGAGTGTGAAGTACTTCATCTTGCAAGTGTTCATACACTATAGATGTGTGTACCTCCACAGTAGAGTCCTGTTGGGCTTGTGTGTAACCTGTGCTTCAAGATAAATATGTTTGCTTCTAGATACTATATCAACTTTTGACACTCCTCTCTAGACCAAACCAGTATTTTGAACACTCTTCACAGCAAGCTGCGTCTTGTAAACAAGTCAGTGTCCAAAGGGCCCAGGTTATGCCCTACTTCATGCTTTGCTTAAATACAGTGAAGAGTCAACTTGTTTGTTTTATCAAGTTTGCTTTGTGTTTCTTCTTTCTTTTCTTTAAGGTTTAGCATATGCTTCTGGGTTAGCAGCTACCCTGAACATTGCACATCTGTTAAAGGCAGGAGATACTGTTATTTGTACAGATGATGTCTATGGAGGTGAGTGGACATTCTCATGTTTGGTAGGTCTTAAGTGTCCTGGGTGTAATCTCTTGAGTTGTAACACAGAAGGCATATAAACATGTATTTAACCTGAATTTGCACATTTATGTTCATTGATGGCTGAAACACTGAGGGTAACCTAAACGGCCCCAACTGGTTAGATAGTGTAGGTGGCATTTTCATATCTCTTTAGGCACAGTAATTTTTAGGCTCAGGTAGTTGACATATCCAGCTGTGACTCACCTGCTGTTCTTCCTGTATTTGTGAGTCAGCTATGTCTCAGTAAGGTCAGTGTCCCCATTTCTCCTTTTAAAGAAAGCCTAGGTACTTGAAAAAGCGACAATTATGAGCCCTTCAACAGATTGAGTTACAATTGCCTGGCTGTATTAATGGTTTCAGTTATATTGGCAGCAGGTAATAACTGGTCCTCCCTCATACATGTTTTCTTGCATACAGCGACACTTAGTGTACCTTATCTGATGCACTTTTAAAAACACCGCTAAGTCCTTAGATAAAGAATGGGCAACTGCCAGGGATGGGATGAGTGACTGTATTAACACACTAATATACCTCTTCACCCCATCCCTTTCACATACTCCCAAAACGCTAGGGTTCAAAAAACCTTTACTCCCAAAAAGCCAATAGCTTTTGCTAAGCCTCTCTAGCCATTGTTAGTCACTTGGTTATATTTTTAGGAATGTTTGCATCCCTCACCAGTTTTCAGGTCTACCCAGGTCTTTTGTACAAACAGGAAGTGGCCAGTTGCTTTTTGTTTATCTGTTTTTTATGGCCCTACAAAAGGGTGAGGGTAAACATGGTGTAGTGATTTCTGAAGAAATCAAGCCAAGAAAATCCAGTGATAGGTTTGCCTTAGGACTGCCAAATACTTGAAAGGATTTAGGCCCACAACAACATGATAGAAGACCTGAAAATGCAGTGAAAGGGCAATAGCACCCAGGTGGAGGTGCTCGGAGTGAGGGGCAGACGACATGCAACTATTTGCCATTTGGGGGCAAAAAGGTGGACTCCAAAATTTTGGGAGGTGGACATGGGGGACCTTGAGGGATGCCAAAACAGCCTTGGGACAAATTACCCCACTCTTGCTTTAGATGTATGTTTCTTCAGATAGTGATGTTGCTTCACATATTATACTCCAATCCTCCAAACCCAAGTTTAGCAGATAGGGAATGTGCCACAGGGTCTTTCCTATGTTCACACATTTCCTTCTTTAGTTTATACCTTAGTCAGCTGTTGCAGTATAACCAGGAAACTTGTTTCTGCTTGATCCCCAAGTTATAATTGAAACTGGATTCCAGTTCTGAAATGGAGAACAAAAGCAAACCATCATTTTGTGGTTCAGCTATAATGATAAATTTAGGGTTGTTAGAAAGAAGAAATAGTATAGCTGAGAAGATATTGTAAGCAAAAACCCGTTACTTCTGTTGCTTCTACTTGTCATTTGGTTCTGTGCCACAGTATCCCTGAGCCATAGAAAGCTACTAATCAGCCCATGTTTCACTGTGCTGTTCCTAAAACATGCTTCCAGATGTTATTGGACTGCAACTCCCAGCGTTTCTTGCTATTGGCTCTGTTGACTTGGGTTGCTGGGACTTGCAGCCCAGAAATAGATAACCATTCCTGTCCTAAAGGTTCCTATTCTAGGTCCCCTCTGGGTGTATTTAGGGACTGGAGCAGCTCTTTCAAGATGCATACTATTTCTGCATGACTTATTTGCAATTAAAATGGTTTTGCACCATTGGAAATGGAATAACTTTGGTGGGCAACAGGACTGGTAGAAGCCAATTCCCTACCCCACCTCCCTGGAACAGTTTCGCCTGTGTAGCCAACAGAAAACACTACACAAATGGTCAGGGAATAGAATTAGCTATGGTGGAAAGGGAGGGGGAATTTCTAAAAACTGGGTGGAGGCCATCCACTAAAAGCATATCTTGGATCCAAACCACTGTGTATAATTTTACAACAATGTCAGGAATGGTTCAAACTATGCAAAGAGCTGGTTAAAACACTTCTTTTTACAATAAGGTTTTACTTTGCTGAATTTAAACCCTTTTCTTTGAAAACACATAACCCATATGCAATAAACCACTCCATGGCTTTTCTCGGTTATTTCTCTGGGTAAAGATGACCCTCTCTTTCCAAGCATCTGTGTGCTTCTCACTTTTCTGCTTTTCCTGGGACAGCAGCCAAAGGTGGCTTTAGCATAAGCAAAATAGGTGTCCATTTACTGTAGCTCCCAGCTACGATAGCTAAGTAACATGTTAGTAATGTGACTGCCTTCATGTGAGAAGAGGTAAACATGTTTTCTACGAAAGCAAGGCGGACATGACTGTGTACCAACTGTTCCCTTTTTAATTTCAACCAAAAACGGTAGTATACTAGTAGTTATTTCATATTTCTCAGAGCATTAATAGTTAATTTAAAAATGGAGCAACAGTGAGTGTGTGTATTAATACAAGACTGGTTTATTTTGTACTACTTCAGCAACTTATTGTAGGACTGGGTTTTAGCACATAATTTTCTGTAGTGAAGATAACACATGGTTGAAACAATCATTATTACATAATAATAATGAATGTAATTTATTATATTTATTTATTTTAAAGAAATTGTCACAGTACTCATTTGAAAAAAGTGGGCCCTAACACTAGAGACATCTTTAATCGCACAACCCTGTGCTTGTTCACCTGGATGTGGAAGTACCACCAAAGTTGTAAAATTATGTTTTGACTATAAACCCCCAAATCCTCATCTGGTTGGGGATTCTGAGATTTGTAATTCAAAGGTATATTTTCCAGGCTCTGACTGCCACCATAAATAAATGCTTTTTTCCAAGAAAATCTGTATTATGCTGAAGCCTATGCTACTACCAAATAAAATGTGTGTGGGAGGGTGGCTTTGTGTAATCTCTTCTACCTCTCCTTACTTACCAGTTAAGTGCATTTAACTGGGTGACAGTACAATCCTGTGAATGCAATCCTGTAACACAGGGGTGCACAACTCTGGAATACTAGTGAGGCACATTATTCCTCTAGGAGACCTTGGTGTGCTGCACTCCCCACACATCTGTTCCTGAAAAAAATTATTTTTGCCCTTACATGGCTGCTTCCAAGACCTGTAAAAAGACATAGGGGCATGTTTTGGGGCCTTCTTGGTCCCTAGCGGGTATTTTTGGGCATTCTGAGGCAAAACAATTTATTTTTGAAAATTTTTGAAAAATTCCATTTTGACCCCTTGGGGGTCCACTGGGTTTTCACACATAGTGGAAATGCCCTTTACACCCATTAGCGATCATTTTGGAGCATTTTGACACGTGTGGGCTGCATTTTGCCAGGCCTTGCTGTAAGCAGTAAGTCTCAGAATTCAATGGCACTTCTAATGACCCAAATATAGGATTGTGGTCTCAAAATAAATACCTGTTCTCATAGTGCCCAATTAAACCATGGTATTCACAATTGAAAAATTGATGTTAAGACAGTGCCCACTGATGAAAGTTCCATTTGTATCTATAATATTGTCTGATAAAATTTCAGTGATCATTATAGCTTATGTTAAAGATACAGATTGCAATACTAAACAAAATAGAAGGAATGTATCCAAACACTGAACCTCAAACTTTCTGCAGGTTAAAGCTGGTAATCTAACCACTGAACTATGGTCTCTTCCAAAATGTTAGTTTCTGCCCTTTCTAATTTGAGGCCATTTTTGGTGCATATTAGGCAAATCTGATATCCATAGCACCTTTTAAGAGAAAGATCAAGAGGCAAGTATTTTTACAATCAAATATCTTGAGTGGGCTGTAAAGTATTTTGTTCTGCTTACACAGAGGTATTATCCATGGAAGCCTCCTGGATTTACTGTCAGTGCAACTATCTGTTTACTTACCCGCAAGGTATTGCTGTGGTTAACCATCATGTGCTTTTGCATCACAAATTCCAAATGGGTAATATGAGAGCCACTGTTGGTAGTGATTAGAGTTCTGGATTAGTTCTCAGGAGATCCAGGTTCAAGTCCCCAATGAGCCATAAATTTGACTGGGTAACTTTGGACACCCTCTTTCATCTTAACTCACCTCATGGGGGTTGTTGTGATGAGAACATGAAGAGGAAGATGTGTGCCAACTTGAGCAAATCTCTCAACTAAAATTAATGTATGATGCTTCTTTATGTTCTAGGTACCAATAGATATTTCAGAAATATAGCAACACAGATGGGCCTGAAAGCTGTATTTGTTGACTGTACTAAACTGGAATGCCTCGAGGCTGCAATGACACCTCAGACGAAGGTACATTTAAAAAAAAAATTGAATGCTCTTAAAATAGTGCTTTTATCAGTGTGTCTGGAATGACTTCCCCCCCCATAATCCCTTCTTAGTATACAACAACTTGAGAAATAATATGTTTGCTCCAGCTGCCAAAAGCATAAGCGGCAGAAAAAAACTGAGGTGATATAGTGTGTATATATCTTTATACTAGCTCTTCGATACAAGAAGTCAACAGGACTACATAACTACTGATCTCTCAGGTAGATAGCTGGTAAAGTGTTTGCTGATGTAAATGCACATGACATAAATAGAATGCCTTCTCTCTCTCTCTCTCTCTCTCTCTCTCTCTCTCTCTCTTTTTTTTTTTTTCCCCAAGTGAAGCATAATAGGAATAGGAGCAGGATAGTTTAGATTTTTTTGGAACCTGCCTGTCTTCTCATGATTGCTTGGAGATTCTGCTGGGATCCATAAAACTGGTGAAGAAATAATATGGTACTTAAGATCAAAGGAGCAGAGAGATTTTCTTACAGTGCCTTGTCAAAGCACTCTGAAGATTCTAGGCAAGATTTTCAGTAGTTTAAAAGTCCCAGTGAGGAGTTAATTGAACAGAATTTTTCACCCATTTTAAAAATACTGGAACATTTGTTGTCAAGGCTTCCATGGTCCTCAGCCTTCCCTTTTACTATGTAGCTTGTACCATACCTGCACTTCTGTTTCCAGCTGTTTTTAAGTAGCAGTGCTGTGTTCTCTAATACTGAGCCATGGCAGTTAAAGCTGCCTCAGACTGCATTATTTCTGCAATGTGTTTTGGACCTCAGTTACTAAATTTCAACAGTAGTGTTAGCAGGGCTCTCAGTGGTGTTGTTCCAATACTGCCCCTCCCCATTTCCCAATTAGAGATTATGGCTGGGAAGGTGGAACAGTCTGAGTGACCTGAAACCTATTATTATTATTATTATTATTATTATATTATTATTCCACTTTTTCTCAAAAGAGTCAAAGCGGATTACAGGAATATCAGGATAAAATCACATACAATTTTTAAATACAGTTAACCCCCCCTAACCCCCAACCCTCCCCCCAAACATAAAATCATTAATCAATCCCTAAAAAGAAACAGGAAAAATTTAAAACATTCCAGGACCAATAAAGTAAAACATTTCAGGCAGATTTGGGCAGTAAATGAGTCATCTTCTGGGTGGAGTGGGGGGTCGGAAGCGATGGTATCAATAACACTTCCAGTGTCGCAACGATGGCTTAAAGGTGAAAGTAGGGGGGAGGCAAGTCAGTAGATCTGGTCTAGTCTGGAAAGGCCTGCCAGAAGAGAGCCGTTTTAATACCTTAAAGGCTTCCAAGCTGGTAATCTGATGGATCTTGTCCGGCAGGTAGTTCCAGAACCTGGGAGTGGCTGATGAGAAGGACCTCTGGGTCACTGCTGAAAGTCTAGTCTTCTTAGGTTATAGCAGATTTTACCCAGAGGCTCGAAGCGTACGGGATGGATTATATGGAAGGAGACGCTCCTGCAAGTAGCCAGGACCCGAGCCAGTAATTTAGTTGCAGAACTGATAGGGTAAAGCAAGGGGGAGTAAGGTCTCTGCTAAGTCCCTCAGCAGGCCCAGAGGCTCTCGGTCTTGTAGCAGACTCTAGCCTTGACTGTGACTTCTGCTCCACTTCAGTACATTACCAAAAAGTATTCTGCACTGGCAGATAATGCAATAGGAAAGAAAAATAGATGATGTCCTCATTGGAAGTACAAAGAAAAGAGTTTTAAACGAGATCCATTAAATCAATGGAATCTGAACAAGTCAACACATATGTAACTTCCACTAATTTAGGTGATCTACTTTACTTGGGTCTAGCAATAGGGTTCAAGTCTAAGATGCTTCTCATAGACGAATAGCAATCCAAAGGTCACCTGTTCCTATCAATTGCAGTATGCTTAAATGGCAGGGCTGTCCACCCATCCTTCATTCCATGGATTCACAATTCAGGTGTACATCTGAGTGATAGCAAATGAAGCTGAAACATTTGGCACACAGGCTTAGGAGGCTGGAAGTCAGTTTCTGCTAGACCTGTTGGGCTAACCAATGTGAAAGAATGGATTTACCATAATAACTGAAAAAATCTGCTCAAGAAATATTAATGAAAGGGTCTCTATAGTGTATGAAACTCAGATATATAGCTTTTAAATTAGTACTTTCTATAAGTGTGATAAAATATAGACATACAGGAATATATGGTGATGCCTATTTTGTTGGTAATGCCATCAAATAAACATCTTGCTATTTTATAACATTTTTCATCTTTTTAATCTCACAGCTTGTCTGGATTGAAACTCCCACAAATCCAATGATGAAAGTTATTGATATTGAAGCATGTGCCAAGATTGTCCATAAACACAAAGGAGCTATTTTAGCAGTAGATAACACCTTTATGTCTGCATATTTCCAGGTGAGCTTATTATCCAGTGTTGGTTTTTATTAAGTTTTTCCAAAGGGTGTTTTGTGTGGGTTCTGCCAACCCCTGCAGCACTGAGTTCCCTGAATTTTGGAGGAAATCTTTTTAGGAGGAAGGAAAAGAAGACAAAAATTAAGAGAGAGAGATTGTTTGATATGTTTTGGTCTCATGGAACCGATATAGTCTCTTTTACAGATGGGGAAAGGGGGTTGTTCTGGTGAAGGTAACACAATGCAGACTTCCAAATCTATCCAGTTCTCTATTTTGCCTTAATAGTTCCATTTGTCAGAAATGGTGTTTGGTACATGCTTTCTTCCTAGCTAACAATTAACATAAAACCTGAGAGGGTTTAAAAAGCAAGAACTTGTTTGAGTGTAAAGGCATATAAAATACATTAATACTTGACTCAGCTTTGAGCATAGGTTAGTCCTTGACTCAGCTACGAACAATTATTACAGAGCAAGCCCCATTAGACAAAATGCAGTTTACCTCTGAGTAAAGACGCATGTGGTTGCATTGTGAGCAAACAAAATATATGCTTTGATTTTTAAAGTTCAGAGTCTATAATTTAGTAACTCACTTGAAAGCAGGAAAAGGTGTCATAGTTAATCATAGTGCTACACTGAGACAGCCCCTGGAAAACAGAGAAGGAAAATGGAAGACCATTAATTCTGTGGAATTAGAACTCTGGCAGTGGTGCCGAACTATAATCTAGCCCATTCTGCCAAACTAATCCAGTATGATGAAACATTCCTAATAGATTAGCCAATATAAAAGAGGACACTAATGTTCAGTGATCCAAATTGTCATGTAGCAGGAGCACAGAGAGAAAAAAACACTCTGACAGTTGCAGTATTTCCAAAGGAAAGCTGTGTTAATTGAAAAACAATAGGACAGACCCTATCGAATGAGCAACAGAGATTATTTTGCTTTTGTTCTCTGTGAAAATTCACGGGAAAGGGAGAAGGAAACATCTTGTGGGAATAGCCTGTTTCTTGTAACATCTCTTTCTGCCTTCCTAACACCTATTAATATACTCATCAAATACTCCCAAAAGATACTAAAGTCAGGTTTGCTTAAAAATAAATCTTTTTCAATTCAAAGATCACACCACCATGAGGTGATTTCTCTCCACTACCCTACCTCTATGCTTCAGTTTTCCTGTGTTGAAATGTTTGTGGAAGGGTTACTATGCAGTATCAGTTTATCACATCCTGAAACACTTTAGGGCAGAGGTGAGAACAGGATTTTGAATTGCACTGCCTAGCAGCCCAAGCTAGCATAGCCAATGGTGAGGAATGCTAGGAGCTTTGGTCTAACAATATCTGGACTGCAACAGGGTCCCAGTCACTGCTGTCAATCTGAGATATGTAAATGAACCATCTTGTTAGGTGGAAGAACTACTCTTTGTAAAAACAGGCCAGATGGCTTGAAAAATAATAATAATAATAAAAAAGTTTAGAATTCTTGACAGTACAACGATTTTTTAATTTTATTTTGACTTAACATGACATACAAAACATTTAAAAGACAAAAAAAAACCATATAAAACATACTTATATTGTTCCTCTGTTTTGCTGACATGGCTGAGCTGTTAGAACGGGTGTACGACATTTACTTTCTGTTGTCATCTGTTGTTTTTATGTTCAAATGCAGCATGTCTATTTTTGCCATTAGGACTGTTGTTGTTTTGTTTCCAGCCAAAAGATAAATAAGGGATATATATTTTTTTAAAAAATATTCAATCCTCTTTCCCCTCCCTTTCTTTTCCTTTTCCCCTTCCTTCCCTTTCCCTTTATTCCTCTTCCTTTTAATTTTCATTCCCATAGTTTATTTACTTTTTTCCATTTTCTTTGGAAGTTTTGGTCTTTGACAGTACAACTTTTGACTTAGCTAGTATACAGAGAAGTATATGTAAGGTGTTCTAGTGCATTTTCTAGCTAATTGCAATGAAAAACAATATCTTCCCTTCCCTACAGATAGACTGTATATGCTCTTTCATCATCAAAGATACAATCATGTAAAACCACAATATAATCTAGCTTACTTTATTCATCAGATTTGTATTCCACCCTTCCTGTAAAGCACTCTTTGTAGCTTGTCCCATTTTATGCTGAAGCATATGAAAAAATTAAGAGACAAAGCCATGGTAGTCTGGGCAATCACTGCGCAGAGGGGTCCTGTAGCACCTTTGAGACCCAACTGAAAGAAAGAAGCTGGTAGCATGAGTTACAGAGTACACTGACGCCTACAAAAGCTCATGCTACCAGCTTCTTTTTTTTTCAGTTAGTCTCAAAGGTTCTGCAGGATCCCTTTGCATATGAGAAAAGTAAAACTACACATGAATGAGTTTCCGAAACCCACTGAGCAAGTTTCATGACCGACTGAGCATTACACCTTCATACTTTCATTTCAAGTCTAGCACATTTAGCTGCTAGAGCACATTGTTTTTCTTCAGCCTTGGGCTGCATTCTTCTAGGCAAGGAACCTTGGGCTGTAACCTAGGAAAAAAGATAGTATTTGAAGGACTGAGTTCTAACACCTTGAACTGAAGGCAAATCACATGAATAGACTTCTGTTCATGTAATAAGGCTTTTCCCTCCCTAAATATTTTCCCGAATATTCCTCTAGGTTTCATGAATTTACTCATGGAGGATTTGTTTCCACTAAATGAGGAAATTGGATTCTACTCCGTTGCCACCTCTTCTTTTATCCCCAGCTTGTCCTTGCCCCAGCCATTGTTCCACTTCTCCTTTCCACACTTTTCCAGGCAAGATCTTTTCCTGCTTACATGCGTTACATGAGCAGCGTCTCACAAAATATTACTGGAACCTAAGAGCATTTTTCTTGCTATTCCATCTTAACCTCTGTACAGCAGAAATTGCTGCTTGGTTTTTGTTTTGAACAGAAATATATAATTGTGCTTTAGCACTTGTCTTTTAATTCCTGTTGATTTTCTCATCAGAAAAAAAAAATTAAGCCCTCACCCTTTGCTGACTTTTTCTTGTTTTGTTTTAGCGACCTTTAGCTTTAGGAGCTGACATCTGTATGTATTCAGCTACTAAATACATGAATGGTAAGTGCTATGTAAAACATGAAACTTTATGCTTATATTCTAACAAGCAGTCAAAATCTCTTTTGTATCTGGCAGTATGTGATTCCTTTTCATTGTCAAGTTTTAATATTCTTCATTATTTGCTTTTGTTGTTTTTTGCCATCAAGTCAACTTTGACTTATGGTGACATTATGAATGAGAGCCCTCCAGGTTCCCTGGACATCAGCTGCCTTGCTCAGGTCTTGCAAACTCAGAGCTGTGGTTTCCTGCACTGAATCAATCCACCTGTAATGTGGACTTCCTTTCTTCTTATTGCTTTCCACTTTATTAAGCATAATCGTTTTTTCTAGTGAGTCATGTAATCTCATGCTATGTTCAAAGTACAACAGCCCTAGTTTACTCATTTTTTTTGTTTCTACTTTAATTTGCTCTAAGACCCATTCATTTGTATTTCTTAGCAGTCCATGGTATCCATAGAACTCTTCTCTAGAACTGCTTTACAAATGAATTGATTTTCTTGCTGCCAGCTTTCTTCACTGTCCATCTTAGGAACGATAAAAATTGGAAATAGCATGGCTTGGATGTCATACAGAACCAGTCTGGTGTAGTTGTTTGAGCACTGGATTATGCCTCTAGAGGCCAGGGTTCAAATTCCTGTGTGGCCTTGGAAACCCACCAGGTGACCGTGGGCAAGTCATACATTCTCAGCCTCAGAAACCCCTGTGATAGGGTTGGGCTGACTTAGGGTCTCCATAAATCAGAAACAACTTGAAGGCACACAATGACAACATAACCTGGATGATTCTGAATTTGGTATTTAATGATATGTATTTATATAGGAGGATCACATCTAGTATTTCCTTCATGGCTACCTTTTGAAATCTTGGTCAAATTCTGATTTGTTGACTGCAGTCTCTGTTTTGATTAATGACTGAGCTGAGATATAGGAAATATTGAACTATTTAAATGTCCTTGTTATCCACTTTTAAATCTATGTAAATCCCCTGTGGTCATTATTTTTATCTTTGTCATGGTACTTTGGAAAAAGAAAGCAAATTAATTGTTTTTATAGTGGTATTAATAACTATATAAAGCCTCTTCCCTTCCAATACAGAATATGTGCACAAATCATTAGTCTCTAGACTGGTTTCCCTTCTGCAGAATTTATTTGATGTTTCTTTATTTCTACACTAATGCTTCAAGGCAGTATTCGGGGTGAATAGGCTGAATGAAGAATTATTTTCTGGGATCTGTAGTTTTTGTGGTACAAAAGCTCTCTGATAGAGAATAGTAAATTTCTCACAAAACTAAACCTCCCAAAATTCCATAGCATTGAGTCATGGCAGTTAAAATAGTGTCAAAACTGCATTATTTCTATAGTGCAGATGCAGCCTAAGTGTGCAGACATGCAAACATTCCCTCCTCCAGATGTTCACATCTAAAGCATAAACACTAAATGGACTGAAGACCTCTGTGACCTCAGAGGCAGGACCAAAGGCTGGAAAGGGGGGTGCATACAGGAGCAATTCCCATCATCACCAGTCAGCATCTCAATGGCACTGTATATGGAAAGACTGACAAGCATACCATAGGATAGCAGACTGCATGATTTTGTCTTAGAGTAACTAACACCAGGGTTTGGTTTCAGAGTGACCAATTCAAGGGAGGTGGCACCACTAAGGAGAAATCCCATGTCATGGTCTAAAAGTATATAGGAGCAATATAGAGCCAAAAATAAAAGAACAACTAGAAAAGTGTCTGTTTTACAATTAATCTCTTCCTCCCCCTCCCCCCCCACTTTCCATTTCCATTTTCCTCTTTGTATTTTCAGGCCACAGTGATGTTGTAATGGGACTGGTCTCATTAAATGATGATGCTGTCCATGAAAAACTCAGATTCTTGCAATATGGTAAGTATAAATTAAACATACCCCAAAATAGTCTGTGATGTCTCTCTCTAAAATCTCTACCAATATAAAGCACCTATAAATCACTCCTAAATTACTTCTAAAGAGATACAGCAAGGAGAGATTGCTTTACCACCACCCTACTTTCCTTACAGTAAAGATATTTTAACATTTGAATCAATCTTCCATCATAAACCAGCTGTTTCATGGCAAGTTACAACTGCTTCTTAATGTTTAATGGATTAATGCTGGTCTACAGTAGGTACAAGATGAGGAACAGTAAACAAGCTGTAATCTTAGCAAAAAGAAAAAACCGCATTCTGAAGTTCAGAAAACAAATGTTAGTATCATATTGTCTCAGGAAAGGTATAAGCATTGTTTCTTAAAGTTGATGTCATGACTGTCTAATCCATAGCACTATTACATTCTGCCTTATTGAGGGCCTGAGTTGTATATCAGCCAATATGGCATACAGAACTTGGCCTTTGGAGACATAGATTGAAATCTCACTCATCCACCCAGTTTGCTAGCTCAGTGGCTGCCTTGCCATGTCTGACAGCCTGTACACATGGACCAAAAGGCCTTTATTCCCCCTCGCCTCGTGTCCTGCATGGACAGTGAAGGTCAGTATGCCAATCCGGAGGTCCCAGCCTGATCCTGGCCCAAAGCAGTCTTAGTGTGGAGTAAAAAGACCAGCTGATTGTTGTGGAGTTTATTGAGAACTCCACAGTGACAATGGGTACCCACATGCCCCTTACCTGCCTCCACTGTCATATCTTCTCTGAAGGCCCCTGTTACAGCGTGTGCCATCAGATGGGGGTGCCTGGCCATGTGAGTATAGACAACCACCCTGTTTTTGACCTTACAGGCTGTGAGGGAGGTCTTCAGAGAAGACATGGGGGTGGCAGGTAAGGAGTGTATTGTGGCAGCAGATCTATGATGCAGAGGCAAGTGAATGTATAAACGCTCGCCCATCACTGTGCTGGCCTGGGGACTGACCTGGATCGGAATCAGGGGCAGGATTCCATGGGCTTGTCTTGTGGTATCCTACCCATCTGCTCAGGCTCTTAATCTTATCATCTGTCCCAGAGTTTCTGTGAGGATAAAATGTGGCATATGGGAGAGAAGGGATGGGGAAGATAAACTTACACTATCTTGAAATGTTTTGAGGAAGGGGAGAATATCAGCATATTTAATTATTCTTTGTCTGAAAGGTATTCAGAAATGTGGACAAAATATATAACTTCACTTAGGGCCTGAACAGACAGGCCAAAATAAAGCTGCTTAAAGCTTTATTAAAGTATAGCTATCTGGTAGCAGAGTACTATTAAGTGATGCTTTGGTGTGAACCAAGAACCTTATAGTCAGGGACTGAAACTTTGGGCCCAAACAGACAGGCCAAAATAAAGCTGCTTCAGGTCACTTTGAAGGTATGCTGTTTAAATGATGCATGCGTCCTAAGAGGCTGGAAACTGCACCAAATGCACGCTCCAGTCCTAAGGACTGGAGAGCAGCTTTGGCGCAGCTTCTGGACTCTTAAGATGTGTGTGTCATTTAAGCAGCATACCTCCAAAGTGACCCGAAGCAGCTTTATTTTGGCCTGTCTGTTTGGGCCCAAAGTTCCAGTCCCTGACTATAAGGTTCTTGATTCACACCAAAGCATCACTTAATAGTACTCTGCTACCAGATAGCTATAATTTAACTTTTAACTTAAAGCTCTGTTTATGTTTTATACTTACCGTATTGTGAACAAGGGAATATATTTTGACAGTAATGCAGAATTGTGTTGCTTATTTATTATTTTATTTATTTATTCCAAAGATTTATATCCCACCTTTCTCCCACAATGGCATTCATTGGCTCTTTATAGATAGCTTGGTGGGAGTGACAAAGTCATTAGCAAAGTAGGTGATTTCTTTGTTTTGTTTTGTAGCCATTGGAGCAGTTCCATCTCCTTTTGACTGCTACCTTTGCAACCGGGGTTTAAAGACGTTGCCAATCCGCATGAAACAACATTTCCAAAATGCACTGGCTGTTGCCCGGTTTCTTGAGTCAGATCCTAGAGTTGAAAAAGTCCTTTTCCCTGGTGAGTTACCTGTGTAGAACCTGGCAGTAGCTAAAGTGTTCTTGTCAAAATGTAAAATGATAAAATAAAATAAAAGCAACTGGTGGCAGCCAGGGAACATCAGCCACATTGCATGAATAAGGCTGCAAAGTTATATCCACTTATTTGTTAGTAAGCCCCATTTAAAATAGATTTATTTTTGAGTAAGTGCATAGATGAATATGCTGTTAAGTGCACTCTTCCAGTTCAGTGCCAGAGGCTCAAATTGGCTAATAGCTGATTAAGTTAATGGATGATTAAGGCCTGATGCAACAAGTGCTGGTTAATAGTTTCTTCCATATTGTTTTCACCTCCATGAGCTTCCTCATAATCTATTCCACTCATCATTTCCTTACTGTTCTCACAACCATTCATTCCAGGCAATGCATTCAAAAATTCTATATATTTTCCTATGTTGTATATGTGTATAGCAGACCAGGGTTCACATGTGGCCCCCTCACGTCTGTTTGTGAGGACTGTACCAACCCTAAACTGTTTCAAAAAGGAATTTATGATTCCCCACCCCTGGCAAATATTGTTTTGGAATTTGTGCAGTTTGAATCTTAGCACTGGTCAATGCTAAGTGGTCAAAGTATTATATAAAGTATAGTCCTGGTAGCCCCCAAAGGGACATTACATTTATGTTTTCTTGCCACTCAGAAAAGTTTCTTTCTTGAACCTCCTGGGGAATTCTGCTACCTGAAATTCAAGAAAACAGTTTTTCCAAGCTGTGTGAAGATATAAATGGAATGCCTGTTCATTGGCTGCTAGGATTGATAGTGGGGGATTCTGGAAGTTACAGCTCAAGGTAGCAACTTTTCCAAACTCACTCTTTTGGGTAGCCACTTCATGTTTCTAGCAGGCTGAGTGTATAAGTGAATGTATGTGTGTTAAAACAATCAAGTTGTTTATATAATGCATGACTCATTTCAGGTTTGCCATCACATCCACAGTATGAGGTAGTAAAACGTCAGTGTACGGGCTGCCCAGGGATGATTTCCTTTTACATTAAAGGAAATCTTGAAAACGCCTCCACATTTCTCAAAAGCATAAAGGTAAAGACCTCTGAATGTATGTACATTTCCTATATAAAGAAGAACAGCACCACCTTGTGATCTAACCATGTTCTGGATGCTAGCACAAGGAGGAGGAAGTTGCCTTCAAGCCTGCAGGGCAAATTATAGTCAAAGACTTTGTGAGGAGTCTCAAAATATAAATCATCCATATAGGTGGCAGTAATGAGAAACAAGGGAAAGGGTGTAGACAAACTAACATGGCCCAATTATTCAAGTGATTAGTGCTTGCATCACCAATATGAGCCAAGTAATGCCACCCCATGCCAGCTGCCAGCTCACCCTGTGCCACAATTATAAATGAATTTTTAAGGCAAGGCTGGTTTTGCTGATGTAACAAAGGCATGATGTTTCTTAAATGCCTCTCAAATGATTTTGAGTTCAGAAAACTCTGTCCAATTTTTCCTCACCAATACATATCACCGTAAATACAGGTGTGCAGTCACTTCCCCAATGACTGGCAACTAAATTAACCTGCAAAATGGCCAAAGTGTTCTTCCTGTTCTATAATTGTCATTGTGGGTAAGCTGCCATAAAAATAGAGCTGGGAGAGTGTGTGTTCTACTTTGCATTCCATGCCATCCCAAATGATAGGATACCTTAATAACTGTAATTGTAATAAGATTCTCATCTTGTCCTAATTCTGTTCCTGGCCACTAGGAAATCATTTTAATAACAATGAACTAAATCCTGTTGTTAATCCCAGCTAGGATATTCCCTACTGAATCTGTGGTAATTTGGTAAATTTACCATTTCTGCTAACTCAGGGAGTCTATTCTAATTGAAATAGAATTCAGGCTGATAGCAAGAAGGTGCCCAAACTCCAGACTAGGACAGGGATGTCACATGTGGATCCAGGGAGTTTTACACACTTTTTCTGTTAGCACAACTGGAGTAATGAACTTAATCAAGAAAAGCTCTATAGACAGACAGTTTAGGGCATTCTCAACCAGGGTTTCTGTGAAAAGTCACGAGCAGTTCAGCAAGAAATTATAAAAAATAAAACCATGGGGTTTTTTTGAACTGTAGATATAATAATTTTTATGCAGAGATTACCTGAGAGCTGATAATTATTTCAAGGGTTCCTCCAGGGTAAAAAGGTTGAGTAAGAAAAGGGAAAGGAATTTCCTGAAAGAGAGCATGTCTGTGGGTAGCAAGGTTGGGAATGGCCCTGAAACAGCAAAACACCTCCCCTGAATAGTCCAACATGACAGCTGCAAGGAGTTCTTGTGCAGCCCTTCAAAGTTTCAGAAGAGCTGAAAATGGGATGGTCTAGGCCTCCGGGCTTCTCTTGCCTGCTCTCCTCTTCTTTTTTACATTCAGTGAAACCCAACAGATTAGAAGCAGCCTGCCATGCTAAGATCAAGAGTTCATCTTGATCTTAGCATGGAGGTGGTAAACCTAACAAGTTGCTTCTAATCTATCTGTTGGGTTTCGTGGAACCTAGAAAAGAAGTTTGTATCCCAGGTTTCCTAAGACTGTGGTTTGATATGCCATTGCTCACACTTTCAGTTGATCCTGGAAAGGCAGTAGCAGTAGGAATAGCCCTCCTGGGGCATCTTTTGCCTGTAAAAGAAATTGACAGAAAACCAGAGATAGTTTCTCTGCTACCTTGTTAATATCACTACTTGTAAACTCTGGTCTAGGAAGCTTTTATAGTAATAGCAGCATAGACAATAGCTTGCTGTCTCGCAGATACTGGGAGATTCTGGAAACACGCAGATACAATAACATTTTTATCACAAGCAAATGAAGCCAAATCAGTGCTACTTCTTAATCCAAGTATATCCTTTTCCTTTAATCATTAGTTTGTCAGCATAGGGTTATGTTCTTCTAGTCAAGACCCTGTAGTCTGTAAGATTTCACAGTAGGGAAACAGAAGTAAGAGCACTGGGGAGAATATCCTACTACTGCAGCCTCATCCTCCAGCAGGATGAAATAGCCTTGAGAAGTCAATGTTTTCCCCTAGTCTAGTGGTAGAAGCTCTGTTTTGCATAGTATTTCCTTGTTATGCAGAACAGCACTTCTCTGACAGCCAGAAGAGAATTGCATGCTCCACCATCTTTGCAGATGCAATTGGTGAGGATTTGGGAGAGAGCCTTCTCCATGGCTGCTCTGAGACTGTGGAATTCCCTTCCACAGCCCCTTACTGCTCTCTTTTCACAAGCAGCTGAAGACATTTTTGTTTAAACATATACCAGTGGACTTAACCACCTACCCAATTCTGCTAGGACCAAAAGATATGGAAAACTGAATGAAAAAACATAACATTCTCCATTCTTCTCTCTAGCTTTTTGCCCTGGCTGAAAGTCTGGGAGGCTATGAAAGTCTAGCAGAGCATCCGTAAGTAAAGTTTATCTGAAATCTCTGTTGATATGAGTTTATTTAAAAATAACTATTTAATAGCAACTACATTTCTATACCACTTATCAGTACACTTAAGCATTCCCTAAGCAGTTTACAATGCATAAGCTAATTGCCCCCAACAAGCTGGGTATTCATTTTAGTGACCTCAGAAGGATGCAAGCCTGAGTCGAGCTTGAGCCCTTGGCTGTTATTGAACTTGCAATCTTGCGGTTTGTGAGTGGGTGGCTGTATTACAGACATTTAACCGCTGCACCACCAGGGCTCCTAATGAACATGAAACTGAGACACTTATCAACATATTTATTTCAGCCTTGCCAATAAGACTCTAGTCTGCTGTTTAACCTACATACAGAGGGTAATTGTTGTGATTGGTCAAAGGTGAGGGGGTGGCCCTGCAAGTTTTAAGTAGAAGTTGGCTAGGTATGACATTGAATGACCAATATTCTTCACCCGCACCACAGTGCTGCCAAGAAGCATCATCCTTCCCAAATACACATACACTCATATGATCAAATGTTTTCTGAAAAATCAAGAGGAACAAGTATATGAACCTTCATATGTCACTTTAAAAGCACTTTTTAAAACAAAGACAAACAGCTTACATAAAGATTAGACTGATAACCACATGCATGTTTTGCTCAGCTGCTATTCATATCTGCAACTACAGGTATAAATTTGGACTTGTTTATGAAGAATTTCCTGTGAGTTATGTTCTTGGGCTTCTTGTCTCCCTGTGCCTGCAGTTATTCCTTGCCTGCTGATGGCCTACATGTTTGATTCTCCATACAGTACACCAGGTTTTCAGGGTTCACTTCAGTCTTAATTTGCTTAAATTGCTACATAGTAGAATAATAATTTCCCCCAGAACATGTGATGTGGACTCCATGCAAAGCTTGGAAAAATGATTTTTGTGGAACTACAGATAGAAGCAAAGACAAACTTCCCTCTGAACAAATCGTGTCAAGAACACCCTGTGATAGATTTGCCTTAGGGTTGATATAAGTCAGAAATGACATGAAGGTACACATGAACAATATCCAATTTCCAGAATCTTCTAGTTAACGTGGCCAGCAGCCATGCTGATCTGGAGATTCTGCAATTACAGTCCAAAAAAATCTTAAAACTGATTTCAGTCAATAGTTCTGAAACACAATCTGCAATGCCAACCCATGATTGAATGGGATGGGGGACCTGCTTGTTAAAAGTGAATCCATTGACATTTTTCAAGTGGGTTAATATTGCATGCCTGTGGATTGAAGCTGTAGTGCAGAATGTGACTGCCTCACCTCTTTCTATATGTATTTCTTTTAGTTATTACAGTTCTTGTACTTGCTGGTCTGTTGCTTTCTATTTATGAATGTCAAAGCCTGGACTATCTGTTCTTTTTCAGTGCCATCATGACTCATGCTTCAGTTCCCAAGGCAGATAGAGAAGCCCTCGGAATCACTGATACGTTAATTCGCATGTCTATTGGTTTAGAAGACCCAGAAGACTTACTAGAGGATCTGGCCCAAGCTCTGAAGGCAGCTGTAAGTCACTTTCATAGTCCATTGTGAGAAGAGTGTTCTTCCCTTCCTCTTTTGGCCTTTTATTCTTTCTGTTATCTAGAAATAATAGTGCTTCTGATGAATACTGAAGTTCAGTTTGTCACATGACAACATACAGTTGTTCTATGAAATATGGCTTATGTGTGTGCACGCACATGCACTGCTTTAATTTAAGATGCTTAGGACTGGTTAGGGTCTAAGTACTTTAGTTTTTATGGTTCAGTGGTTAGAGGGTTAATAATTAATAATAATTTGTTTTATTTATATACCGCTACTCCAAAGATCATAGCGGTGAACAGCAAGTAAGCTAATTAGCAAGTAAGCTAATTTGCCCCCAACAGTCTGGGTACTCATTTTAGCGACCTCGGAAGGATGCAAGCCTGAGTCGAGCTTGGGCCCTTTTGCTGGTCTTGAACTGCCTGTACTGCAACTTTGTGGTTTTGAGTGAATGGCTGCAGTACAGGCATTTAACCACTGCGCCACCAGGGCTCCTGGTGGTTGAATTGGGCCTTGGCAAATTCATGTTCTCTGGCTGAAAAGTCTGAATGATGCTCCCTGAATTGTAAACCTTGAGATTCCTAGGATGGAATCAAGGCAGTTAAAGTGAAATTATAGGACTATAATTCTCTAGTGTGAAAGGGTCCCTAGCCTTACCCGGCCATATAATGAGTGAACCTGGGGCATTTTCCCTCATGAACCATGTCTACCTTACCACTTAATTAGAACCTTCACTCTTTATTTCCCCTTCTGAAAATATTGCTTTCAGATATGGATTAGGGTCTTTCGATATGTATTAAATTTTTATCTATTTATGGCTTGCCAGTTCCCTCTCCCTTGCCCAACTTGTTATCCTAACTTTGTCTAGGGCTGCCAGTCACAATGGCTATATATATCCTCCAACATCAGAGGCATCACTCCTTTGAATACAAGTTTCTGGGCAAACAACAAACGGGAAGATGCTGTTATACTTAGGTCCTGGCTCTGGGCATTGCAGAGGCATCTGTTTGTCTATTGTAGAAACAGAATGATGGTCTAAGTAGAATTTCAATGTGATTCAGCAAGGTTCTTCTTAAATTTTCACAAGTCTCTCCTGCCTAGGAGTGGGGAAAGTGTGTCCTGCAACCTCCTCTGCATTTTTTTTAATGATTTTGGAGGTTGTGGGTGAAAAATCACCCTCAAATATTCAAAAGTGCTGAAGTTCACTTTTAGCACACACACACCATGTCTCAAACCCCAATTTTAACCTGAAACCTCCCTCCAAAGCTCAGAAGTGGGAACTAAAAGTTTATTCATCTGTTGAGGATGTAGTCTACCCCACAGGTGGAAAATGTGCCCCTGCTGCAGCTGCATTTTAATTTTGACATTTTAATGACAACTGGTGTTCTTCATCTGTTGCAAAGTAGCCCAAGTGATTCTGAAGTCAATGAAATTTTGCTTGAAAACTTCCTCATTATTCTACAAGCTCAATAGAATCTACTGCATTGCTCTTCTTTCAGTGTAGCTAAGGAAAAGCAACTGGGGGCCTGAAAATATAAAAATACAGGTTGAGTCTCCCTTATTCAGAATTTCAAAATCCAAAATATTCTGAACACCAAAACTTTTTTCATGAGTGGTTAAGATAGTGACACTTGCTTTCTGGTGGTTTAGTGTACACAAACTTTGTTTCATGTGCAAAATTATTTTAAAATGTTGTATAAAATTACCTTCAGGCTATTTGAATAAGGTATACATGAAACATAAATGATTTTTGTATTTAGACTTGGCTCCCATTGCCAAGATATTTCTATATGTACATATATGCAAATACAGGTATTCCATAATAATAATAATAAATAATAATAAATTCCAAAATCTAAAAGAATTATGGTCCCAAGTACTTTGGATAAGGGAGACTCAAGGTATATGTACTCCTAGCTCTGTGAAAATTCAGGCAATTTCAGGAAAAATAGTGATACTTTTCTACTTGTTCTCTCTTACCACAGGTTCCTGATTACAAAATCCGTAACTAAGAGATTTAGGACTCGGATGGCAACTGATATCAGTGCAGGTGTAATGTGAAGAAAACTAACTTGATGTTGAGCTACACATGAAATTTCACTGGATTTGAATTTTTAAAAATGAGAACTTACATTTTGAAAGCAAACCAAGGGTACTTGCTGTCCTTAGCCCACTGACAGAGCAAGTGCCTTCGGATGTTCCTATTTTTTAAAAAAACACTAAAATTAAGACACCTTAATTTTAATTTTATTTACAGCATCAGATTTTGGATTATTATGATTCATGCTCAGGGATATTGTGTCTCATTAAATGATACATAAATTAGTTCATTTTAGGCTGGTGTACCATAATGGCTGAATTACAAGTGAGGCAGTCCACCAGGTGACACTACTCTTCTTAGCCTCAGTTCTCTCATTTACAATATAGAATACAATGGCAATGGATTACAAGTAGATTGTGCATCTGGAGCAGGTTGAAATCTTAGAAAGGGCAGTACAATACCAGATACATTTAGACAAATACTACTATTATGTCAGTCCCTCTACCTTTTTTGTGATGCTGAATTAAAACAAAAGAGAGTTCATATCTGGTTCAGAAAAAGACAGCTTCAAATGAAAAATGTGGCTTTAAGTTGCTCCCTGGGACCAAATGTTATTTCTCTCTTCTATGTAATACTGAAGAATGAAGCAAAGTCAGTTGCATGGCATGGCACCATGTCAGTTGCATAATTTTTTTTAAAAAGCTCTTGAATTTGCTTTATTTTTTGTTTTGAATATAAAATTTCTCCTGGTTACATTTCTGGTCTTTGAATAGGACAGTTCTTTTTCTGAAGTACAATTTTTTTGTTCCATTACCTGTGACTGATATGTGAGAACTGTTTTCATAAGTAACACAAATGTTCTGTCAATTTACACTTCTCATAAATTATATAAAGTTGATTGATTTTCATTTTCTCTAAAAAGAATTATTTTGAAGAAACAAATAGGTGACACTTCAGTGAAAGCTCGAGATGACATAGGCCAAATATTTTATAATTCAAGAAGAAAAAATGCAGCTCACTCCTAATCAAAGGTTGCATGGGACTCCCATACAAGACAGGACCATAATTCACTCCTGAATCTGGACTACTACTCTATAGAAGACTAGGGAATAGACTGAACAGCTCCTGACACTGAAGGGAAATTTGTGTTCATGTAAGGGTGCCATGTGGAGGAACCCACAGTCAAGATACCACTGGATTGTAGCTAATACTGCTCTTTCACCTATACTGTAATTTAAAAAATCTTTTGTCTGTCATGCTGTACAAATGCACATGCTTGGTCACATAAGTGACCAGAATCACACAATATGTTCTCTAATAAAGGCCATAATAAAGGTTGGGTCTTGACTTATTAACTACTTCAGCTGCGTGCTTTACAAAACACTTTGGCTGGTGTTTAATATTGCAGATTCCAACCTAAAAATACAGATCCATAACTGTTCTGTATTCACTAAGGCATTGTAGTCTTACTGAAAACCTACCTAAAAGCGAACCAGTCCACCTTAAGAGGCAAAAGAAGTCTGTTCAGCTTCCAGTTGGAAATATCCTCCTCCTTGTGCCCTAATTAGAAGCGGAACAGACCTCCTTCACCAGATCCACTAGCTGTTTCTTAAGGTGGACTGAGGGTTGTGATCAGGACAGACTATCTTATTTATGCATATGTAACTAAGTAGCTGATCTAGGAGTCTGGTATTCTGTTTTTGTTTTGTCTTTTGCTCTACTATGAATATTTCTGAACTGATTTTGACCACACTTGATATTTATACTGACACGGAAATCCCAATTACATTTTTCTGTAAATTCATAATCTATCAGCAAATTGGCTTTGGGAGAAGGAGAGGTGGCAGCTATTGGTTTATTTTGCATGACCTTCAGTGTGAATCAGATTTTAAAGATTGTAGGTCTATCAGTCAAACGTTTCTTTCATTTAGACAATAAGTGAAATAAACATCATCAACCTTGGCAATGCCAGATACATTTCCTAGTTTCAAATAATACTGAGAGTGGCTTTGTGGTTCAGTGGAGATGCAAGAAGACTAGAAAGTACAAATACTTCACCAACATTCAGACAAGGTACCCTTTTGGACTATAGCTGTGGGTATCTCCCAATCAGCATGGCCACAGATATTGGGGACTCTGTGTATTATAGTCCAAAAAGTCACTTTCTCCACCTAGTTCCAAAATTATATTTTAATCTTGGTGAGAGCTTGATCAACTCACAGAAAGGAAGAGGAAACTGTTCCGTTTCATAAGGTGCAGAGGCATGATGAAACTAAGGTCCCAAACAGACCGGTACTAAGTGCCAGCTTGGGGGTGGCATGTGGGCGTGGTGTTTAGATGATGCCCGCCCCCAAGCTGACATCACGCCGCCTGCCTGACCAGATGGTGGGCAGTGTGATGGTCCAGCGGCACAGTGTTTGTAAGCCGCATGATTCAGGAGTGTTGTAAAGCTGCAGTAGTGTCTGAAAGGGCACCCTTTTGCTGGGTCAAAAAGGAATGGCATTTTGCCACCTCTTTTTTGGGTTGGCAAATAGCCAGATCCGTGCTGCTTCATGCAGTTGCCACAGCCCTGATCTGGCGCTCAAAGGGGTGGCATCACGTTGTCCTTTTAGAGCTGACTGTTTTGGCCCTAGGTGTGAAGCACACGTTTCCTGCATCCTTTCATTTTTTGTGTATGTGGTGGGAGAGTGCTTGTCTAAAAAGGAACATCAACTTATAGTTGGGTCCAAAGGAAGATATGCAACTAGCCTTTAATGTGAAGTATGTGGATGGGTCATAAGTAAACCTATGGGTTTTTTTTATAGTATGAATGGGGAATGCTGGCCGTCTACGTGCATTGGGACTGCAGTTCCTTTCAGCCCTATGCAGGGGAAGCCTTCATGCAGTACTATCATCTTCAGATGCCATAATATATATATAACATATACACAAACCTAAACATAACAAAACCCAAACCACCACACTATGTTTGACAGTCATGTGGGAAATAATTTTCTTCTCTGTTGCTTCCAAACTGTAGAATGTACCTCCCTCAGAATTGTGATCTGTTCCTACTCTTACTCCTTTCATTAAGAGTACAAAAAAGCATCTCTTCAAACTGGCTTTTTAAACAGTTTATGTTTGTTGCTTACTGTGATGGTTTTATAAGGTAATGTGTTTTGATTTTTTTAGTCACCTTGAGTGTTATCTGAAAGGCCACACATACTGCATATTTATCCTATAGCTGGATCACATCTGCTACTGTCTGCCCTGAACCTTTAACACTGTGGACTGGGTGATGTGGGGCCATTTCTTAAGTAATATTTGCTGTGTGTCACTTGATGTTCTGGAGTCACCCTATCAGTTTGTATATGTCACTAGTTGATCCACCTAATCCTTCGTCCTGGGACTACAGTCTCTGGGAAAAGTTGTATGTGTCTGTACTCAGCATCTCTCTGCTCACAGGATAACTTTAGAAAGGCATTAACAGCACCCAACAATCTCTAAGACATTGGCTTAGATCCTAAAATAAGTGAACTTAAGGGAGTTCATGGAACACTAATTTACTGTCCTTTCCACATGCAACAGTCCTGCATTGCTCAGGAGGGCACCAGGCGTTTAATGTTGTATTATTTAGCTCTCTGGAATACAATCCTTGTGCTCTGGCTTCTGGTGTATCTTGCGTTCTCTCTGACTTGACTATTTTGATACGAGTTCATCTGTTATATGGTATAAGCAGTTGCCTTAAAACAGAGATGAGGAATCATTGGGTCTCCAGATGGTTTCAACTGGAGCTCCCATAGTTTCTTATCACTGGCCATCCTGGCTTGGATTTCTGACATTAAAGTCCAACTTATCAGCTGGGCCTGAGTTTCATACCTCACAGCCACTAATAAAGTTTCACCACTTTCATCCGGCTGTGTTTGAGTATATAGCAAAACTGCATTCAAGGAAATAGCCATGTTAGTAAGTTCTGGCATAAACATATATAAAGTTTATAGCACCTTTGAGATTTCTAGCACAAGCTTTTGTGTACTCCAGTTTTGTATCTGATGAAGAATCCACAAAAGTTTATCCTTATTCTTTCAGTATCAAAGGTGCCCCGTATTTGTAAGCAAAATTGCCTGTTTCAAAGATCCAAAAAGGTTGCAAGATCAGGTGGTTTATGATTCAGTCCTATGGGGCTTATGTATTCCCAGTTAAGAGGTCAATAGAGGCTTGCTCCCAGAGAAAAGGTATAGGGTGCAGCTGGGTTGGTATCTTTATATACAGTTTCCAAGTAGAGCTGCTTTACATGAAGAGATGGATCATGTGGTATGGACCCTCTGGGACTGTACAATTTTAAGTCTCAAAGAGGAGGAATGTTAGTTGGATTGCTTCCACGTGATCATTGCATGTGGAAATATAGCAGTCCAAAGAAAAGGAGAGTCTAGAATCATTTTTCTAACATGCTAATTTTCTATTAGAAAATAAATTTTAAGGCAAATTAAGAACTAATCTACAGATGCAGCTCTTCCCAACAAGATTAAAATTGTAGAACTCCATTTGTAGGAGCCCAATTTGTAGAATATATATTACCATGTTGGGGGAAGGAAGCCACTCACCTTGGACCATATAGAATACAGCATTGGTGAGACTGCTACAGTTAAACCAAATCTGAAAATTTACAGACATCTGAGTGAGATTTTGTACTTCTTACAAATTAAAAATTCTGTTAACATCAGTTGCCGTAGGCTTACCAAACAAAATTGCTGCACAGCTGGTCTATAAACCAAACCATTACTTTTAGAACTGCAGACACTGCTTCCTAGACAATAAGCTGTGGGATCTTTTTACCTAATGGCACCGTATCCTGCTAAGCTATTCCATCTTTGCCTAGATTTAAAATAGGTACTGAAAAACAAGTGATCACTCAAACAAGATTAAACAAGAAAGATGTTTAAATTCATTTTTTTGTAGCTATGACGATTTTTCAAAGAATGTAACTATTTTTTTCAAAGAATTCACTGTTATTGAATAAGTGCTGCAAAAGAGGAGTACCAAAATCCCTTTTGCAACACAATTTTATTGCACTATGATTCCTCTCTAAATGCCATGGTTACCTCCTATGGAGTTTGTAGCTTGGTGAGACACTCCAGGTCATTGGCTGAGAATTTTAAGTACACCTAAAACTGTAAATCCCAGGAATCCACTTAGAGTGGGATGATAGTGCTATAATTGTGAAGTGTGAAAGAGCCTGAGGAGCAATCCTTCATTTTGGACAAGATCACTCTCAGTCTCTAATATTTGTATGGAGAAAACAACAGATGGAATGACATAAAACCACATTTCTTGAAAGAGTGCCTTTGCATTCCAAGCATAGTTGATGTAGTTACCCCTGCATATCAGCAGTTTCCCACAGTAAACATACCAAATCTGGAAGGACAGACATTATTTCCAAATACAGTTTGCCAGTAATCATCTGCTTGATTACCAGGTGCAACCACTTAAATATTTATATTGGTTTCTTTTTTATTATCATTTATTAGCCAATTCCAAAACTATAGCAAACTGCCTTTCAAGCTTTAAGGCCTTTCCTAGGCAATATATAAACAATAGCAATAGCAACAGCAGCTTCATTTATATACTGCTTCATACTGAACTAAGCAGTGTCTAAGCGCTTTACAACTGTAAGCAACAAATAAGGAATGAAAAGTACAACCATGCAACTGTAAAACCATTGTTTTTAAAAGAGATACACAAAGTTCTAATATGAACCGTGTTTAAAATTTACAGGACAGCATTTAAGGAAATGTTGCCTTCATTAAAAAGAAAGAAAAACCTATTGATGGAGCAATATGATCCTTAGGTTGAGGGAAAACTACAAAGGTTTGTGTGGTTTTATGGACTAAACTTTCTTGAGACATATTTTTTGTGTGTGTGATTTCCTTGTAGGTTTCATTTCAGAGACATTTGAGTGACCAAACAAATGACATTGTTTTGTCAGCATTCTATCTCATCCCTTGTGCTGTTTAACCTGTTGTCTATATGAACCCCATAAAGGAATTTGTCCCAATTGTGTTGTAAATAATGTTCAGATGACACTCAGCTTTACCTTCATTTTTCATTTATTTCTAGCTAGCCACTGACTCCCTGAATTGATGAATTGAAGTAATAATGGGCTGCATAAGGGTTAACTAGTTAAAATCTAAATTAGACAAAACAAGGCAGATAAAGTGACTTCTCAGGGGTAGAGTTTCAACTAGTTCTGGAAAGGGATAACTGCAGACACTTTGGATGGAAAGATTTATAGTCTGGCAATGGTGGGTTCTCCAGGGCAGTGGCAAAGTGTGGTTTTCCAGATGTTGTTGGATTGCAGCTCCTAGTAGTCTGGGTTAGCATACTCAATGTTTATGAATGTTGAGAGTTGAAGTCCAACAATATTTGGAAGGCCATTCTGGCCTGCTCATGCTCTGGGGAAATCCTCGGAGGAGTTGATGAAACAAAAATAGGGCTAGATGAGGGAACTGATTTTCATGGCTAAACATTTATGGAATAAAGCTGTCCACCTCCAGATATGAATCTCCCCCTACTTTGAGGGAAATCAAACACTCATTTTCATCTGAGAAGTTTCCAGAGATGGTGTCTGCCTGGATGTAGTTAGATATGGGATGCTGGACTAGATAGGCCTTATGGTTCTGATCAAGGAGAAAATTCTTGTATTCTTGGCAGAGCCTTAGAAAAGTTGCAGGTTTTTGAGAACTATAACTTCCCCAATATTTCCCAGGAAGCATGACCAGTGACCATGATGGCTCAGGAATCCTAGCAGCTATAGTCCCCCAAGGGAACTTTTCCAAATTCAAGTTCTTAGTTTGGAATGTTATGCCCTATGAGGAGTGTCTTAGGGAGTTGGGTATATTTAGCCTCCAGAAGAGAAGATTAAGAGGGAAAAGATGATAGCCGTGCTTCAGTATTTGAAAGGATGTCATACTGAAGATGGAGCAAGATTGTTGTCTGCTGCACCACTGATTTGTGATAAACTGCCTGTGCTAATTTATACATACTAATGGAAAATTAGAAATGATTGTTAGAATTTAAACAGAATTATAAGTAGATTTTATTTCAGTGGGAAATCTGTGACCAGATCATATACCTCTGCACCTGTTGAGTCTGCTGTGGATGGGCAACATTAATTTCCTTCCTTATGGTTCTTTATTTTTGACTCAGAGTTTGGACAGCAAAACCTTTCTGACATAAGAGTATCATCTATTCCAAAGGAAATGTTACTACCTGAAGCCATGATTAAACCCTCTCTCCCTTTCCTAGTGTAGCAGCAAAAAAGGCTAGGGTGAGTGACAATGTTAAAGATTCTGCCTCCCAGCAATCAATATTCTTGCTTATAAATGTCAGTATTTTTTAAAGATGGGACCTGTTTGTCCTTTGCTTGTGTCCTGATTCAACAATCAGTGCAAGGCAGGTTATTATAGAGAAAGTGAAAGCAGCCTATGGAGATTACTTCTTCATTATTACCATTTTCACCAGTGACCAACAATGTATGCTTTTAGAAATGGGAGGAGTGAGTTAATTTTATTAGGATACTGAAGTTTTAAGATATGTCCCTTTCCTACTTGAGGTTACAGCATCACTTAATGACCCCCTGCAATATACTTTAAAACATGAAGTTAAATTGCATTCACTCCCACAAAGTGGCAATGTCAGGATGCCAAGCCACTCTAAGAGAGATGCTGAACAATATCAAGCATGTGAACTACAAATACAAAAATGTTCATAATCCTTTGGCCAGAAGTGAGATTAGTGAGGGGTTTGATACTGCAAACTGGCTGTAATTTGCCATGCTACATGGGGTTTTTTTTTGCACAGTGCAAGTGTAATCACATTTTAATTGCTTGCTGAAGCGTACAGAGGTAATGAGGCTTGCCTCTCCTCCCATCATCCATAACCTCTGTTATGGCTCAATGAACATCATGCTCCAATGAGTATTTTACAGCTGAGTAGCACAGCATCCTCTTAGTGAACAAATTGCTGGAGGTAACCTAGATAAACTGTCTTTGAATTGGTTTGAAAATGAAGCTGGCGGTACATGGTTCCCATGGTAGCAGGAAGCACTCTTGAAACCCTTTCACACCACACAGTTACAGAGCTGTGATTCCATTTGTCTGCCAAATCCTAGGATTTGCAGTGCATGGAGGGGTGTTTATAATTCTCAGCCAGGGACAAACTACAGGATTCCATGGGATGCACCCAAAGCAGTACAAGTGCATTGTGGTATACTGTAATTATATAATGGGCCATGGGAAAGACCTCTCCCTCAAATTCTGGAGAGCAACTTCCATTCATAATGCTGAGCTAACAAGTTTTACTTGGTATAAAGACAGATTCCTATTGTCTCTAGCATAACAGGTTTATCAAACCATGAACCCCACAATTCCATAGGATGGAACTATGGCAGTGAAAGTGGAATAAGAATTAAGGCAAAGGTAGGTGACTGTGGAAAGTGCAGGGGCCAATTTTCATCCTCTTCAAAGGTCTCCTGAAAATCAGTCAAGGAAAAGGAAAGAAGAAACCAAAACTATCTATTTGCAGTTTCCACTTCCACCTGTTCATCAGACAATTTTGGGTGTGGGAGTCAATGCTGGAGATCTCTCTCTCTCTCTCTCTCTCTCTCTCTTTAATATCCTGCCCCAATCTGTTTATAACAGAGATTAAAATAGAGTTCATCTAAAACCCTGATGATAGAAAAGAGCTTTTAAAAAACCCAGTCAAAGGAGCTATCCTATTAAAACACTGATTTAGAACAATGTAAGAGCATTTAAAAACATGACAAGGACAAAAGTATGGCACATACACCAGGGAGGGAGGACTTTGAAGTGCTAGTGGAGGTGAAGGAACTTGGGGGGCTTTTGAGGGTATCTGGTGCTGCTCCAGAAAATATCTGTAATACACATGTGGCCATAGGACATCGTCCCTAGCGCCCGCCCACCCCCCCCAGTTGAGAAACTTAAGTTCAAGCCTCAGTGCTTGAACCAAGTGGCTGTTTTACTCCTAAATTCAGAGATGACTGGTTATGATTACGTCTCCTTTAAAACAGCATAATTTATTGTTTGGCTTCCTTGATTTCACCAGTAGTTTCTAAGTTCATACACACAAGCAAAGAAGTTGCAACTTATCAGATCTCGCTTGGAATATGGCGTCCAGTTCTAACCACCATAATTCAAGAAGGATGTGGACAAGCTAGAACATGTTCAGAGGAGGACAACCAAAATGGTAAAAAGTCTGGAAACCATGCCCTATGAGGAGGGACTTCAATTGGTAGGGAAGAGAAGGTTAAGAAGTGACATGAGAGCCATGCTGTAATATTTGCAGGGATGTAATATTGAGGATGGAGCTAACTTGTTTTCTGCTGCTCCAGAGTCTAGGCCAAGCAACAATGGATTCAAGCTACAGGAAACAAGAATCTATTTCAATGTTAGGAAGAATTTTCTGTCAGTGAGAGCTATCCTACAGTGGAATATGCTGTCTCAGAGAGAGTCTCCTTCTTGGGAGTTTTTTTAAACAGAGACTGGATGGCCAACTGCTGGGGGTGCTTTGATTGAGAGTTCCTGCATGGCAGGGAATTGAACTGGATGACCCTTGTGGTCTCTTCCAACTCTATGATTCTGTGATTCTAAGGCCTGTTACAGACCGCCCAAAAGGGGCGGTCTTGGGCCGCTGCCGGTTGCAGCGCGGAGGAGCCGCAGCAGCCAAACCGCGCGACTCCTCTGCGCTGCAAAAAAGGAGTGCAGAAATCGCACTCCTTCCGGCAACCCGGAAGAGCCGTCGCAAGTGCCAAAGCGCGCACTCACGATGGCTCTTCCGGGTTTAGACGTCCAGACGCTGCACGTCCGTTACGTCAAGATGGCCACGCCCATCTGTATAGGGCGCCGCCATTTTGCCATACGGAATACGCACGAGGGGCAAGGCGCGTCCAGAAGCACTGCTCCTCGTGCGTATTCCTGGCACAACGACGGCGCCGCTTAGGCCCGTCTGTAAGGCGCCTATGTTTCACTTGACTGCCTTGAGGCATAAATGCACAGGTGATTTTTGTACTTGTTCAACTCACATTGTCTTTAAAGTTAGTAATGTATGTACACTATCCTTTCTCCTGTATTAACAGCACCTAAAGAAAGCCACATACATTCCCCCCAGCTAAAAATGTTTTGTAATAAAATCTTTTTCACATACTAAGAGGATCTTTTCCTATCAGGCGTCTCCCATCAAAAACCACTGAGACAGGGGACAGAATCTAGCAGATTCCCTTCCTTCTTGCATATAGTTAAACCATGCTTCATAACTCCTAAGCAGTTATTATCTCCAGTGATTTGGGACAAGTAGCTAACTACTGTTCCTTGGTTAGTGCTTTTAAAAAAACAAAAAACAAAAAACTGCCTGTTTGCTTGAGACATTTGATTTGCTGCTGAGGGAACAGGGCTGCGCTGAGACATTTTACTGCTTCAAGAGAACAACAGTTGTGGCTACTGGAATCCATGTCAGTAGGGTAATGAATTCACTCCAGGCTTTAAGGGAACTTTTCTAGGTGCTAAGCCCTATTGATAAATAGTTGCAGCACTTTGGACAGTTCCTTCAAAACTAGCAAAACTTGGAATAACCACTGCCCCTCTGACATTGGATCCACCAGCAACCACTAGAGGAAGAAAAGATGAGACCCATTTCATGTCCCATATAGGAGTAAGTTGAATATACTACAGTCCTTGTGACAGGACAGTATCCTCTAACACACTAGAGACCATGGGCTATTTTAAGGGTCTTAGGACAAATTGTATTCCTTATACAGGCTTTGTCCTCCAATAGCAAGCAGAGACTTTATGAGGAACAGTTGTGCTGCCTGAAGAAGTTGCTCCGTTTTGCCTTATGGTAAGGCTAAAACTAGGAAATAGCTTGGTGCAGTGGTTAAATGCCTGTACTGCAGCAACTCACAAACAATAAGGTTGCAAGTTCAATACCAGTGAAAGGGCTCAAGCTTCACTCAGGCATGCATCCTTCCGAGGTCGCTAAAATGAGTACCCAGCTTGTTGGCGGCAATTAGCTTATAATTTGTAAACTGCTTAGACACTGCTTAGGCAGTATGAAGTGGGGTATAAATGAAGCTGCTATTACTGCTATTGCTAAGGCTAAAACTAGAAAAGAGCCTAAGCTTCCCACTGGTATACAGGTAGTAATGGTGTAGCAATAGAACTGGATGGCCCATCACTTCTCTCAGTGGAACAACTGGTTTTTTTTTAATGAAATCTGGCTTTTTAATCATTCTGTTCTGCTACTAAAAATGAAGAACAACCCTGATGCCCTTGGCTATGGGACAGCTCGATTGCTTGTAGTGCACAGTGTGTTTTATGTTTCAGAGAACTATAACATTGCTCTATAAAAGTTAGTAGACTGTACTGCAGTAAGCTTCCATCTGTGCAACCTGTGCAGCAATGCTGTAACTTCCAGAGTTTGTGAAGTATATCCATAACTAATGCCTAAGACATACAGTTTTCTGTTTCTGCATCTTTTGGAACTGATAAGTAAAGAAATAAACAGGGAAATGAAGTAATGGATGCTACATATTACACTCTGATTCCAAATACATTAGTTGGAATTTCAATGGTACTTGTGTTTAAAACTAAGGAACTACTCTGTAAATAACTGCACTAAGAAATATGTCTATGCCATTTCTAAGTTCATATCCTTCTATTGTGGATTATCTTTATCTCCTGTTCACAGAGCAGTTTCAAAGAAAGTTTTTATCATGCCATACCTTGCTCACTCACTGAATTTTACAGAGGCTTTCGACAGTGGCTTCAATCCACCCATAAACCTCCATTCCCCACTCCACTGCTTCTTCTCTGTTCTTCATTACTGAAGAGAATGCATGAGCAAGGGAATGACTAGCTGCAGCTACCTTATAACTACTAATGCAAGGGGTAAAAAATATACACCTTTTCTCATGTGGCTTCAAACTGGTACTCCAGATTGTTGACTCTGAGCATGCCTGCCTTCCTTGTTAATTGTATGGGCACTCTGTTATAACCTCAGCAGATGCAGTGGATGCCAAGCAGGCACTCATATGGAACAACTTTGCTGGCGAGGATGTGGCAGTGGTGGATCTGAAGGGGATCCATCCCTTTCCTTGCACTGTTCAGCTCTGGGTAAATGGGTTTGCATGGTTCTTGGCATGTGAACAACTGGGTTAGCTGAATCAGACCCAATCCAACTGTCCACATCACCAAAATGCTGAGAGGTTCCCTGTTTGTTCTCTCTAACTTTGTTTACCTTGGAGCAAAGTTGGGCTAAGAGTAAAAAAACATGAATTCTTTCTGGAAGTAGCTATACATCGTGGAGACTAATAGCACCAGCTTTGGACTGTGTGCAGCATTTTTCACCAGTGTAGGCAAGCTTTGGGAATATGTAATTACCCTTTGACCATGCTGATAATGAGTTGATACAGGAGTCCATTCAGGATGGCGAGCATAATTCTTATCTGGAGGGAAATGCCCTGATTTAATCTTCTCTTGTAGCTACATTTATTAAACAGTAACTTTCCAGGCAAGCATACAACCACTTGGTCAATTGGTTTTCTGGGTGGCTAGGCCTCTATGGCCTGTTACAGACTGCCAAAATAAAGCTGCTTTGGGTCTCTTTGGAGGTATGCTATTTAAATGATGCATGGGTCCTAAGAGTCCGGAGGTCGCACCAAAGCCACACTCCATTCCTAAGCACTGGAGTGCAGCTTTGGTGCAGCTTCCGGATTCTTAGGGTGCATGCGTCATTTAAACAGCATACCTCCAAAGAGACCCGAAGCAGCTTTATTTTGGCAGTCTGTAACAGGCCTATATGTCTGAAAAATGGGCCAGACAAAGAAACAGATGCTAAGCTCGGTTACAAATAAAGCTTTCTGCATAGCACTGCCCAGAATCATTGACTGAATTTAATACATGCATTATTTATTTTTTCTATTTCTTAATATATTTATCTCCCATTCTGAATGGTGGAAACTCTGGGCAGCATACAACTATAGTCAATTTAAACAGCTTAAAACAATTCAGAATGTATTACAAGAAAACATATTTTAAATAGCCCAAAGACATGTTACACAATTGAAGAAGTTAACAGAGCTTAATTTTTAAAAATTGTTTAGAACTATGTTCATGAATGTTTTGGGGGGGGGGGGATCGGTTAGCTTTAATGTTTTATCCTGAAGCTGGAATGAAATGAAGAGCAGCATCAGGCAGATTTTCAAGGGGAAGGCATTCTTATAAACAGGACAACCCTCCCTCATGTCCTCCTCCTGCAGTGTACTGGGAGATAGAGGAGGGCCCCTCCAGAGACCTCAGCTACTGGGCAGTCATTTGTAGGGAGAAGCCCCCATTCAACTATCAAGTTCCCAAGCACTTTAAGGCATTGAATGTTGTCACTGGGAATCTAGATTTTGATCAGAAGTATACTGGCAATTTTGCCTTACATAATCCTGTTGGTGAATCACAATGGAATAGTTACACCATTGCAACTCACTTTTGGGGTCATTGTGGAGTTTGGGATGATTTACCAACTGTGCAATAACAACCCCCCCCAACTTATCTTTGGAACAGCACAGTCCCAAACACAACCATTTCTGTGTCATTGGAGAGTGGGAGAGGGGTCGGCAGAAATGCTTCCAACTATGATCCTGTAGCTACACATGCAGCAAGTAGGTCACCTGCAGGGGCTTCCCAAGGACCCTTGAGAGGTCCCTGTAGATGCCAGTTGCAGTGAGTCCAGCTACAGAAAAAAGTTAGATACATTTCCCTTGCTCCCCCATCACACCCTCCAATGACATGGATATAGCTGTGTTGGGGGACTGCATCTCCTAAAAAGTGGCTTGTGGGGGCAAGACTCAGAGATGTGGCTACAGAGACATAGCTATATGCCAGACCTGCATCACCCAGTGCAGGATCCCATCTCCAGCCGTCCAGGCACAACCCTCACTTTGTTTTCAATGGCTTTTTCCTCAGTTCAGAAAATGGGTTAAGAGGACGGAGGACAGATCAGCTATATAGTGACTTCTAACTACAAGAAGGATTAAAGCCTAGTCTAAAACTGGTCTCAATTCTCCAAGACTGATTGATCTCTAGGCACCTGGTCTAAATAAACAAGACCATGATGGCAGCAATGGTAATGGTGAACTAACATCCAGAAGCAGCTAGTGGCTTCCTCACTGTGGTTGGAGTAAACCCACTCCTGATTTTACCTATGTTCTTCCAACAGTTGCTAAAGTAGGGTCCAGAGCTGGCACACCCTCCATTCCACTCAGAGCAGCTGACACAGAATAGCAGAATACCTGTGGGTAAAATCCAGAATAGAGTCATTGTGCTCTCAATGATGGATCCATCACTGGCCCCTGCTTATCTCAAAAAAGCTGACTGATTAAAATATCAAGGAACATACATTTGTGGTGTCTATTTAAATGGACAGCACAAGATGTATACTTCTGCAGGCTATTGAGTTAAAGCAGAATGTAGGAGTTTGTCACACTGGTAAAGAGTCCCCCTCCCCCCCGCCTCCGCAGCCACGCAGCAGATAGAGACATGCAGGGAAATGATTACTTATAGATCTATTATCTACACCTTTTCTGTTCTTAATAGAACTTTTCAAAGTTGTGACTAGAATAAAGAAATTTGTCACTTCAATGTCGAACATTAGAAATTGGTTTCGCTCAGTGAAGAAGATGATTATCTTCTGCCATAATTGTCTTTATGGAGTTCATTGCCATAAGTTCTGAAGATGGGTATGAGCTTAGATGGCTTTAAAAGGTTTCATAGAGATAGTGTACTGTAATCTGATACTTTCAATAGTTCCCAGTGCTTCTGGGAGGTATATAAGCGGAAAGGGTTTTTTTTCCCCGTTTGATTGTTTTAAATCTTTCTCATCATCTATTATTTGTATCAGCTACCTGTTACAAAATTACCAGATACAAAGTTCTGGACAACCCAACAATTTGCATTCTTTTGTGCCATTTTGGTTATTCCTAATAAAGGCTGCATTACTGTCAATTTTGGTGTTCCTAATAGTTATTGTCAAAGTAACTTGTTGGAAGTATCCATTGAAATGGATTCTATATTTAAACCCAGGTTTAAAGAAGACAACATTTCAGGCCTCCAAGTGACTCAGAATATTGTACAGAATAATAGTATCTTAAAAGGAAAGGATAAAATATTCAAAGCCAAACTCTCTGCCACTGGACCCAACAACACAAGAATCCAAACCATTCTGTGTCTTTTGTGCTTCCCATCACCTTTTTAGGAGAAGGCCAGCAGAAACAAAGTAGAAAGACCATTTACAACTTTTTTTCATTATCATCATCTACTTGTGAAACAAGAAATCAAAACACATACTAAAATAGATACACTTCTCATTTCCTCTTTGGTTACCCCCCACTCCCTTTAGAAAGAAGACTGTTGTTTTTACTCTATAGTCCTATCTTTTAATCCCTTGGACCATATTAGTCAGCTCTTGTTCTTAGAAATGCTTCACTGACTTACAGGAAAGCTTCAAAAATAGAAATGCAAAGATTATTTGTCATAATGAAATGGTGATTATTTATGTAGCTCTTGTCAACCACTATAGCGCAGACTTTCCATCTCAGCCAGGAGACCCATTGGTCTAGCATATAGCAGACTGTCACTGGTAGACTACTAATCAGAAGCATAGCTCTGCTTTATTTTCTTCATAACAATTTAAGTCTGCTTCAGGCTAAAACTTCAGGAGAGTCATTTTAAACAGCCAGCATATTTATGATTCAAACATCTGGATTAAAACAGATTACAGTATTTGAACAGATGATGAGGTATTGTTCCACAGTTCTCTAACTACATTTTTCATGGCTCTGTCAAAACTAAAAATGAATGATATATTATGTCAAAAGACATTATCAAGTTTTTGTTTCATTGCTTCCACCTCTTTCCTGGCTTCTGACATCCTGTTTTTTTAAAAGAATGAAATAAAATGTCTTCTTCCTTCCTGTATATTGCTTCCCATAAAATTATTGATTGCTCCTCTTTTTATAGGTCTAACTCCAACAATTAGATGATAACTCACATGGCCAGTTTATCATGTCTTGTTCAATTTCCCAAGGGAGGGATGTTATTTTGCAGGTTGTTTCACTTCGAATAATGGAACTTGCTAGCTAGCATGTCCTTATTTATGGCTTTCAGATGTGAGACTTAAATTAACTGCTTAGATGTATGTTGGACTGTCTTCTGCAATAACTGCATTCATGTATGGGGAGACAAGAGAAAAGTGATGGTCCTTTCTTTAGATTATGCATTTGGGGTAGAGCTATGAGCCAGAGTGGTGTAGTGGTTTGAGCACTGGGCTATGACTCTGGAGACCAGGGTTCAAATCCAGGCTCAGCCATGTAAACGCACTGGGTGACCTTGACAAGTCACAATCTCTCAGCCTCAGAGGATGGCAATGACAAACCCCTTCTGAAAAACTTTCCAAGAAAACTGCATGATAGTTGGGGTTGCCATAAATTGGAAATGATTTGAAGGTAAACAACAACAACAGAAAGAGAGCTATGCCTGGGATTACCGGAATGGTACCCCTAGAGGAGAATCCTACAGACAGCCAGTAAATTCATATAGAACAGTAAGAAGGGACAAAGCCTACCACCCCCATTTTGGTTTTCACTGAAAGAATAGAGAAGTACAGCATATAATCTGAAAAAGCTTGCCTTCCTCTGTATACTCTGCTGAGTACTGAGGTAGCAAACTGTATCACCCCTACAATTTTTAAAAAATGGAATTAGCTTTTTTATAAGATTAGCCTGACTTCTACAAAGGGCCCTGCTACCTTGCTCAAAATGTTTCTTAAGGATGTCTCCATTAGGAGGACTATTTCACAAAATTGTATAGAAGAATAAGATATCTCCTTATGTGGGTTCATGTTGACATTACCTGAGAATGTATTTCCTTGAAGAGAAGTTGAAATGGTACTTTCAGGCGAATTAATGTCATCACTTTGCTTCATCCATGGAACTTTGTGGAAATGTTCAAATGTCACTGGGGTGAAGCAGACTGGCAATGCTCCAGTCTGTGGTTAAAAATCTATAACAGATGGTCATTATTTCATATTTTGCAGCATGCCCCTGCTAGATGGATTCATATACTAAATACAGTGCAGACTTAGTGTTGAAGTTTGTAAACTCAGTAATTATGCAACTATTGCTTGCTTGTCAGAGAGTAGATGGTCATATTTTCCCCAGGATGACAGAACAATCTTTCTCCAAAGCTGTTTTTTGGGGAGGGGGAGAGCTTTTTTTCACTGTGAGGAAAGTACCCTCCACTGTCTGGTGAGAAGGAAACTGCAGCTCATCAACCCTGCCCACCCAAGCCTAAAGTCAGAGATGATGGGAGTTCTAGTCCAAAAAGTTCTGGAAAGCTATAGGCTTCCCACCCCTGAGCTAATATATCCATTATAGTGTGCAGATGCCCTTAATGACTGATATAAGTCTTCTCCCATGTACAAAGTGGTCAACCAATACCAATAAAACTCTCTTCCTCTCACTGCGCCAGTGTCACATTATTTCAACACACTCCTATTTCTTTTGTTTTTAAAAGACTGTCCTTCTTTAATGCATGGGCTGGCCCTGGATCAATGCTACATGAGCACAGGCTTAAAACAAAATTCTCTTGTTTATATCTTGTATATGCAGAGGCCACTCATGCTCATTGTGGTCAGTGGGATAAAGATATAACATCTCCCCACTGATATGGGACTATTAGCTGCACTGGCCTATTGGACAATCCTCCATTGTATGTGTGTCTCTTCATTTGATAGACTATTCTGGAAAGTTAGGGGCTTGACAGACCACCCCAAAAAGGCAGTCGGGAGCCACCCATTTTTCCTCCAGAGGGAGCCCACAGCAACCAAACCACATGAGCTTCCTCCGCACCAAAAAGAACCTGCTAAAAGCGGGTTCTTTTTGCTACACACACACTGCCACCAGTGTGCTATTAGCACACTCTGGCATGTTCATGATGCAAGCGTGGCACCATGATGTGTGGACGCTGTGCCATGTGTGGATGAGGTGTGTGGATGGGTGGCCACCATGATGGTACTGCCGTGGCACGCTAGGGTTTGGGAGTGTGCAAACACTGCGCGCTCCCAAACCCTAGTTTCAGCCCGACAATGGATCTTCCATCCCGTATATCTCAAGCCTAAGCAAGGAAGATTGATTTGTTACTCCTTCAGTCACTGCAATGCAGTGTTACCTTGATGCTTGTACAGTAGTGTGAAAGAACTTTGTGTTATAGTGTTTGGATTATCACACTTAATTTGAGTTGGTATGAATCCCAGTTTAGTATGAACAGAATCCCATCGGCTGAGTTTGTTCAGGGTTTGGAAAAGTTACTTTTTGCTCACTTTAGGACATTCAATCCACATATGCATAAAAGAGCCTCTAGATTTACAACCCCTCCGGCAATCTGGAGAGAGTGTCTTAACCATTTTAGACAGTGTTACAGGTGTGAGATACCGTCTATGGATGGTTTTCAAAGTATTCTCCGTCAAAGATGCTGAATGGGATTTGTATGGGGGTGAAGACCAAACATTAGCCCAGGTAGTGTTTGAAACTGTGGTTTTCCTTTCTCCTTGCCAAAATGAGTGCATATATTGTCCTTTCCCATACATATGTTCCACGAGATGTTTGTAGATAGCTGCTGCTGTCCCTTTAGTATGAGATGCAGAGTTCAAACAAAAGTTTTCAAAAAAGAAGACTGGACGTGGAGATTCTGCTGCTGATGCTAGGTGTGATGCAAAGGAAGCAATTTGTGTATTTGAACCCAGGTAATGTTAATTTACTGTAGGGAAGTTTTTACAGTGCTGGTGAGCTTTGGGAATCTACCAGAGAACAGGTCTAAGGTGCACTAGAGTCCACATCTTCTCAATAACCTTATAGGAATTCCAACTTCTTATGTCAAAGAATACAAAGATTGAGAATACAGCTTTCTGAATAATAATTAGAGCCTGGAGAAATTACTCTTTTGAAGTATAGTTCAAGTCACTACACCATGCTGGCTCTCTTTTCCTTGCTCTATACCCAACCCAAGTTGAATGAAATAAAACTGGAGGGGAAAACCTGGCTGCATATATAAGCATACAGATAATGACAGAAAATGGGATGCACACATCTTGAATATTGTATTAGTGGCAATGGCAAGGAGAATATCCTGGACAGAAAAGTCTTTGACAACTTTTCTCCATAGCCTTTGAGATCATACCTGATCTCCAAGATCCAATAAACTAGAGACACAGAGCTTTACTCCTAATGACTCTTAATGAGAACCAGCCCAGCACAGTTTTTCTAGCTTCTGGCTTCTGCTACTGCGGATGTATTGATGATGTTAATCAAACAGATTCTTTCTCTTTTGGAACTAAGATTGCAGAACTCTGCAATGTAGGTTCTGTGAACTAACCAGCTGTTATCCTGGTTTCAGTAGCACTGCCCCAAATAAGAAACTAGCTGGTGAACATGGAGGAGGAAGAGGTGATGATGATGATGATGGTGATACCTCAAAAGAAACTGTCCTTAAGAGCTGAGGATACATGGATACTGGCAGATATAATACACAGCATGCATTTAAATCCTGTGCACGCCTCAATGAGTTTATTTACTCTTATTTATAAGCAAGTGGGCATAGGATTGTAGCTCTATGACAATTGTGTATTTGCCTCTTCAAGCATAATTCCACCGATAATACTGCAACAAAGGGCTAAATTTGTGGAAAAGGCATTATATTTCAGATGTTGTCTGTGTTGCTATTTTTACTCTGGAAGACATGAAGCAAAAGCTGAGGTTTCTTTAGAGGTTGCTTATCATACCTCTCATACCTCATAAGCAACTTCTAAGGAAACTCCAAGTGTGTCTACCTGAATAACCAGTTCTTGTTACTTTTTAAATCACCTTGAACAATTACAGTGTGATAGATTTATTAATGTAGAACTCTTTCACACTACATGCTGTACATGTCTGAGAAGGCTACAGCTACAAATTATTAGCATTTTAAAATAACAATAAAAAATTTTATTGCTTGTTTTGTATTTGATAAATAGGTTTTTCAAAGAGCTCAGGGGAAAACAGCCAGGCTTTCTTGCTCACTGTTGACTTTTTGGGACTAATATATTGAATCAAGTAGCTTTGTTTTCATGGGCATTTTTAATAGAATACATTGTTGTCCTGAACATTTTGGATTTTAATTTGGAATTTTCATTACCTGCATTATATCTTATGATAATTTTGGTGGAAGACTTCATAAATCCTAAAACCAAAGAAGGTCAAACAATGTACCTGCATTGTTTCTTCTTTTTACACTTCATTGTATATTGTAACCATGAGCTGTATACTTGTTGGCTGTGTCTAGTCAGTTCTGTATGTGCCAAAATATATTACCTTCTAAACTAGAACAATTTATTCTGGCATTGCATTATTGAGAGATGGGCAGTTTAGTAATGAGGGCCAGAAAAGAGGGTCTGAAACCAACACTGCCCTTCCATTTGGAGTTTTTAATCCAGGATGCATTTTTGCTAATCTGAGAAAGGAGGATGTGATTTTCACCTATTCTTCCTTCACTCTACAGACTACTTACAATCCATTTCAGAGGACTGAGGGATCTGTCAAACTTTAATGGAAGGTGTCATCAGAGCCTGCAGGATGAAAAAGGGGATCTGAAAAAATAATGCCTCTTTCTCTTCCTTTAGTGCTCTCATGGGCAACAGAATACCACTGGATTGTTTTCATTGTGGTTAACTTCAATTTACAGTGACATTGGGTTTTCTTGGAAAGATTTACTATTCCAAGGAAATTTGCCATTGCTTTCCTCTGAGATTGATTAAGAGTGACTTGCCAGTCATCCAGTGGATTTCCATGGATAAGCAGAGCTTTTAAACTTGATCACACAGTCCTAATCTGGAAAACACTACACTACACTGGCTATATTTGCACCATTGGATACAATACAAAATATCTTACCAGCCATATAATTTTGATTGTGTCTGCATGGGCCACGATACTTGGGGATGCTCCTGGATTATCCTGGCCCTAGAGCTGCTCTGACCTCCTCCCATTACCTTGGACCTTTTGTTACAATGCTGGGTGGCTGTTCACACATGTGTCCTGCTGTGTTGCCTGATGTGGCTGTGGTGGCAGTGAATTGCTTGTTCTGAAGACAGAAGGAAGCATCCATCATCAGTAAAATGGCTGTGTGCCTCATTCTGACACCAGGGTGAGTGATCTGCTACAGTGGCAGCCACACTGGACAGCACAGCAAGATACGTTTTAAATAGCTTCCCAGCTTTGGAATGGAAGGTTCTGGATCTTCCAGGAAGAGTGGCAGTGAACAGGAAGTTTTTACAGTCTATTTTAAGAAGGATATACTCTGGCTTTGGTGCTGAACAGACCAGATATTGTCAGGTCTGTTACCAGAAGACATGGGGTTTGGGCCAGGCATCATTCTGATTCTTTGCTAAGAAGTTGGATGAGGCATTTTATTTGGCCATGCAGACAGAGCCGGAACTGGCACAGTTTGCATGCCTTCAGCATAACTGGTGTCACAGTGCATTTTTAATATATCGAGTGCAGACAAAATTCTGCACCAGCCTTCATGAATCACTCTCTCATGAATTGAACCCCATGCTCCAGAACTGCCCTTTCACTTCTGCTTGGCCTCAGCTTACATTTGTAGACTGGAGGAAAACAAAATGCAGATTTAGATGTTGTTTTTTCCTTTGGTTTATAAAAGCCATGACAGATTTCTTGGCTTTGCTAAACATAAAGAGAGAATGAAGATAGAATCATAGAATCATAGAATTGTAGAGTTGGAAGAGACCACAAGGGCCATCCAGTCCAACCCCCTGCTGTGCAGGAACCCTCCATCAAAGCATCCCCAACAGATGGCACTGCATTACTGAGCCTCTGTTTAAAGACCTCTAAGGAAGGAGACTCCACTATACTCTGAGAGAAAAACAGAGGCACAGTGACATAAAAAGATTTTTTTTTAAAAGAATGGGAAAAATAAAACATTTAAAACATAAAACATTTAGCATGTGAGTTTTTCTACACTGGATCTTAGCCAAAAGGCCAAGAAGCGATGTGAGTTTTTCTCCTTTCAGCCATGCAACTGCCTGAAGCACCTAAAGAATCCCCTCCCAAAGGACAATGTGAAAATAAGAACTGATGTCCAAACTGCCCTTAAATGTGTCTACTGTAAAAGTTGTAATGTATGCATGCTGAAATTCAAGTGAACTGGCCCTGGCCATTCCATTGTCACAGCAGCTACATAAAGAGGTATGAAAATGAGATAAGCAAAAGGTCCCCTAATACCATAGAAAGTTGCTTACAGTTCTACTGCCACATATATCTTACAGCAGAGGAACACTGATTATTCACAGTTGAAGCCAGCCATCCAAATGCATCCTGAGAGAATTTGTAAGAGTCATTGACATCTAAAATAAAATGTGTCTTTTTTTTTAAAAAAAAGTGTTTATATTTCAGTAGTGTTTGGCAATGGTACTCACGTGTAGAGTGTGGTTTGGCTAAGGTCCTTGCTATGAATCAGTTTTAGGATTTTTTACATATTAAAGATCATGAAAGTAAGAGCAGACTGAATTTGGCTTTAATCATATCTTGAAATTATTAAGTGCATGATTCTTACTAAACCTTCCTATGCATTGTTGTTAAAAAAAGTAGCTAGTACTGTAATAATATTTTTGTTTGCTTTTAACTGACTACAGGATTATGAAGAAAATGTAACAGGTCCATTAAAATGGAGAGAGCTGTATTTCTTTCATTTCCTTGGGAAAAAGATTGATGCCAATGTTACCTGACTTCTCAAAATATAATTTGATAAGTCAGGAGATAATTTAATCTTCTTTAATTTCATTTTAAAATTTAAGTTAACTTAATTTTTTTAGGTTTCTAGAAAAACATTTTTCCAGACATCTAAGCCATGCAAAAGAACACAAGGTTCAATTGTGTGTCTACATTCTCCCCCCTGTCTTTTTTTTTTTCCACATCAACACCACCAGATAATGCTAAGACAGACTGAACTTTAATGACTTCCCTGGGCAGTCCAGTGGGCATGACAACTGAGCTGGGATTTGAAACTGGATGTGCCACGTCCAAGTCTTGCCATTGATTTATTGCACTATTCCTGTGCTGCCTAACCCTCTGCTGAGAGTTGCCAGGTCTTTTTTGTTGTGGAGTAAATCAGGCACATTTTTGCTTTAAAGAAAGTAAGAGAAAAAGAAGGTCTGGCAGACTGAAGCAATATTCTAGTGGTGGTGAAAGGAATATCAGAAACGGCTTTGTATCATGTCTAATGACTTGTTCATTATACCCAGCATTGCTTCCTCATACTGGCAAGCCTTCTCCAATGTCTCAGTCATATAATAGGTCTTTCCCATTAGCTACTACCTAAGCTTTTTATGTGACAACAGTGATTGACCCTAGGAACTTCTGTAGGCCAGACACGTAGTCTACAACCAAATCATACTCCTCCTCAAAAGAAACTCTGTTCATGGGATACTTTAACATAAAGTTAGTCAACCTGAAATCCTCTGTATGATGTTGGATTCTAATTGCCATAATCTAATATGCTACACTGGGCTGAAGGGAGTTTTGTTTTATCTGTAAATTCCCCTGAAATCACTGGTAAAGGTTGCAATTAGATAGTTAGTCAGTTAGTAAGTAAGCTTGAGCTATCTGTTGGTCACTGACACAAGTACATGATCATATGTTTGCCTATAAGCATTGCCAAGTTACCTTTCTAAAGTTCATATTTCTAGAAACCCTTCTTCTCCTTATTTGTTCTTGTGTGCCTTCAAAGGAACTTCCAGTTTATTTATACCATGATGTCTCTCATTTCTTAACCTCAACATCATACATAAATAATGCATTTATGATTTTAATATTCCTGTTCAAATTATGATCAGGTAAACTAACCACATAGGATATATTTATCTTAATTATATAAATATGGTTTTTGTTATTTTTTTCCTCTTGATAAATGTGCCTCTCATATGGAAAATGTCTGTAGTGTAATTTAGCAGTTCCCACAAGAAAAGTGTAAGCAAACAGGCAGATTTAAAACAGGTCAGTTAAGCAGGTGTGTGTTAAAGCACCATATGCGACACAATCCCATATTAATGTGCTTGGCAAGATGACTGTCCCACGGATGTGTTGCTAATGAATCCCATTTCTCATTATGTAACAGAATTGACAGCTGTGTTCCATTCTATGAAATCTTCAAATACAAGAATAGATTAATAAAACATAATGTGAGACAATGATAAGAAGTGAAACAGAATTAAAAACACAGGCAAATAAGATGTTCTCTTCTGGGATGTGTTTGTATGAAGGCAAGTATAATTCAAACAGGACTGTGATAGGAACTAATTAATTAAAATCAATTAACTTATGAACTAGATTAGAAATCGGTAGATGGAAAAGGTCAACAATTAAATTTGTTTATTAAAATGAAAATGTTGACTTAAGTTGAACTTTCAGATCAGTGTTTCTCCAGAAGGTTTTAATTGTTATTAAGTAAATGAATAAAAGTGGTAAATAGCCAACCATTTTGTGTTACTCACTTGGGTGTCTACTCAAAGCATTACTCTTCTGGATTTTTGTCCAATTACTTCTCTCTCTCTTTCTCTCTTGCTCTCCCCCCCCCCAAAAAAAAGTCCTTTGAGGTTGGTGAGTTACTATTACAAACTAGGAAAGAGTGATGGTCTTTTTTACATCTAGATGGTCCCACATATAACAAAAGGAATCTATTCAGAAAGAAGTTGAAGGCTTTCATGGCTGGTATCCATAGTTTTTTGTGGGTTTTTCAGACTGTGTGGCCAACTCTTCTAAAACATGGCCACAGAGCCCAAAAACCCACAAAAAATACTCAAAGAGAGTTCTGAAGCCAGGGAAACCGACTTTTTATAAGCAGATCTATTGTTTTCACACATCAACATTAACTTATTACTCAACACTCACATGTTATAGAGCCAACAAATACACCTGAATAGATTTCCTAGATTTGAAAATACTTAATATAGGAGATGATCGCACTGCCAATTCCCACCAGGATATACGCAAGTTGTAACCATAACAGATGGATTGTATCACATTGCCTTGTGGCCAGGCAGTGGGCAGCCTGTTTCCAATCTAGGTTTCTCCTGCAGCTTTTCAAGAACAGGAGTTTCCCATTATTGAAAAGTTGCAGGAGAAGCCTGGGTTAGATACAGGCTGCTTACTGCTTGACCACAGAGCAATGCAATAAGATCTGTCTGTTACGATTACAACCTGCGTGTATCCTGGTGGGAATTGGTGGTGCAATAATCTCCTTAGTCTCAACAGAGGAATCCCAAATAAGAGGGAACTAAGGACTAGAATACAGCTCTTTGAAGTTGTACTTCCAGCAAAGATAAATCTTTTTTTTCTTTTGGACTATAATTGACTGAAGGTTACCTTTTTGTTGTTGTTGTTAGTTGCCCTTGAGTTGCCAGTGACTCATGGTCATCCTGTGTATGACACATCTCCAAGCCCCCCTATCCTCCATGGCTCTGCTTAGGTCTTGTAAATTCATGCCTATGACCTCCCTAATTGAGTCTATCTATCTGGCATGCAGCCTTCCTCTCTTTCTGCTACCTTCTACCTTTCCTAGCATTATTGTCTTTTCCAATTATTGTTTTTTCCAATGATTTTCAGTGCCTTCTTCTGATGTGGCCAAAGTACGACAGCCTCAGTTTAATCATCTTGGATTCCAGAGAGAGTTAAGGCTTGATGTGTTCATGGACCTGTTTGTTTGTCTTTTTGGTTGTTTATGGTATTCTCAGCACTCTTCTCCAGCACAACATCTCAAATGAATGGATTTTCTTTTTATCTGCTTTTTTTCATTGTCTAACTCTCTCATCCATACATTGTAATGGGGAATATAATGGCTTGGACCTATGCAGCACTTAAAAGTTTTTCCATATGTAACAGTGCAGAGACAAATTGAGAAATTCCATGTTCTCTGCCAACAAAAGGGGCCTGTGGCTTCACAAAAGAGAGAGAGACCCTGAATCCTAAGAGGAGTGACTTTACTGCTGCTAATGGAGTTTAAATTTTACTGTCCTTTGTCTCAGTCCCCACATTGCTAAGAGGCAAGTAAAAGTTTCTCTCATTTGCATGTAAATGCAGAGTGCTGTTTCAATAGAAACCACTCTTTCTGAAAACCTTAGGACAGACTTCATGCTGATTTTTTTTTCAAAGAAAGATAAAACAGAAATATGGCTCTATTGAAGCACTCTTCAATGTTCACACCAAGGTTTGCATTCTGATTTTTTTCCTTTTACATTTAATAGGCTGATTGATTTAAAACAATAAAACCCATCCTCAGCTAGAATTGTAATAGCTTCCACTGTGTAATTACCTAGACTTACTCTGAAGCCTCTTGCCCAGAGAAATGCCTATGGCTGTCTTTGCACTATAATCCCATTGCAGGATTTTTATAGGGAACATGAGAGCCTCTGGAGGGTGCTAGACTATAAATCTAATCATCTTTAGGCAGCATAGTAAATGGTGAGTGATTGCACCCTCAAGGGCTGTCACACACAGTGGGGGCAGGCCTGTTATCACCTTCCCCAGAGGGAAGGACCAGGCCTAATAGTATAACATTACAGGAGGATAGATTCAGTTAAACATTAGAAGAAAGGAACATCTTGACAGTAAGAGCTGTTCTGTGGTGGAACCATTGCTTAGAGAGGTGGTGGGGTTTCCTTCTCTAGACATTTCTAAAAAGGGGTTGAACAGCTACCTGTGGAGATGTTTTAGATGGAGATCCTGCACTGAACAAAGGGCTGGATTCAATGGTCCATGAGACCCTTTCCAGTTCAATGACTCTATGATGGGAGCTGCAGTCTAACAACAACAAGAAGGTCAGGCACAGCTGGGCCTCCACATCCATGGACTTTTTTATCCACAGATTCAACCATCCATGGCTTGAAAATATCACAACTCCGTGTGTGTGTGTGTGTGTGTGTGTGTGTGTGTGTGTGTGTATATAACAAAAAGCAAACCTGAATTTTGCTATTTTATATAAGGCACACCATTTAACTATGCCATTGTATTTAATGGAACTTGAACATCCACAGATTTTGGTATCCACTGGGGGTGCTGGAACCAAACGCCAGCAAATACCAAAGGTCCACTGTATTCTCCATCCATAGTATGGCAGACTAAAGTAGCAATACTAACAAGATCAACATCATTTTCAAGAAGAGAATTCTTATTTTAGGAACCATCCATTCCTGAGGGTGTAAATATACAATTCCACTGTTTAACTTTATTTAATATGGCAACTTTCCCACAGCCAATTTGCACAGCAGTGCTGTTACTGATACTAACACAGCTATGCCTAAATACCATAAAGGCACCAGATCTGATCTTGGAAACTAAGCAGCCGTGGCTAATACTTGGATGGGAAACTGCCAACAAATACCAGGTGCTGGTATCAGAGGAAGGACATGGCAAAATCACCTCTGAATATTCCCTGCCTAATAAAACCCTATAAAATTTATGGAGGCACAATAAATCAACAAGTGCCTTAAAGGCATGTACATAAATATTGAGTGATACATTGATCAAAAGAGAAGTGAGATCATTTACACTCAGGTTGGCAGATATATGTTTCCTGTGTTTTGGCAGTTGAGGAAGGTGTCATCTTGTAGAGATGTTATATTTTATATTAATTATTTTGATATTCCATATCAGCTGGCCTGAACTGGATCCAACCCCTCAAACCTGATGGAAATGTCATTCACCCATGCTCTGATCACTGTCAGAATAGACTTCTCCCTATACAGGATGCCTGGAAAAGTAGGCTGGGGAGGGAGTTATGATCCTGGCAACAGAGTCACAGTTGTGACTAAGTAGCAATTGTTAATACTGAACAATTATCTAGATTTTGTCCTCTGTATTCACAATCACTACTTAGTCACAATTGTAGCACTATTGCCACAATGGCAATAGCTACTATTCCAGGCATCAGCTGCATGTGGAGAAGGAGGTCCATTCTGTCCAGCAGTCAAAGAACAAGTGAGTGATGTATCCATTACATTTTGGGGGGTCAGGTCATGAGATAGTTATGGATATGTAACTAAGCAGCTGATATAGAATACTTGCCAATTTTTTTTTTAACAGATTTTAATTTTTTTTTAATAGTCTAATCACTTTTTAACTTTTGTATTTTGTGGACTTTTAACTATTTTTAAAACACTGTTGTAAGGCGCCTTGAGTCCGAAATTGTGGAAAAGGCAGGGTATCATTGTCATCATCATCACCACCATCATCATTGTCTTATCTATACGACTTCAGATAGCAAAATATCTTGTCATTAATCCAGTTCATATCACTTTTCTGTGAGGTCTATTTAGTGCTATTAATACATTAATAAACAATATGACTCAAAGCAATAGTTTGAACTACTCTAAGAAGAGAGGTAAAACAACCTGAAATCATATAAAACAGAGGAAAACAGCAGTAAATCAAACTATGGTCAGCACTAAAAGCAATCATCTGCTGTTTGTGACAGATCTGTTGCTCAATCATGTACAATATTTTACAGTGATCATCAAAGAGTAGACTAACCTAGGTTTACATTGGACAGAAGGGGAGACAGGCACTAAAGGAATATAAAGAATCAGGATATGCTTTACAAATAAGTTTGGGAGGTGTTGTTGTTGCTATGTGCCTGCAAGTCGTTTCTGAGTTATGGTGATCCTAAGGCAAACTTCTCATGGGATTTTCTTAGCAAGATTTGTTCAGAGGGTGTTTGCTTTTGCCTTCCTTTGAGTCTGAGAGAGTGTGCCTTGCTCAAAGTCACCCAATGGATTTCCGTGGCCAAGTCAGGATTCAAAGCCTGGTTTCCAGAGTCACAGTCCAGTGCTCAAACCAGTACATCACACTGGCTCTCTATGCTTGGGAGTAACTTACTAGCTTATTAGTTACTCATATACTTTTACTTTCACAGTAACAATGGTGGGGTGTTTCAAAGAAACAAATTAAATTAAATTAAATTAAATTACATTAAAGGTGTTCCAAAGTAACAAATTGTGGGGGAGGTTTAAGTGCTGGCTTCTATTCTTCCTTACGTTGTTGCCGTTTGCTCTGGTGCTGAGGCAAGAGGAGAGTGTATTTTGTACCAGTAGGGCATTAGCTTGTAACAGTCAGAGGTGTGTGTATATATATGTGTGTCTTAAGTAATTATGGCCAGGAGCAGACAGAAGGGAACAGCTGGCTTACTCCTAGGATTTCCCAGTTTACAAAGGGAATATGCTGACCACACTGATGGCTTCCATAATGGCTAGCAACTGACATGCAGTCTGTACTACATCCCTCCCATTGTGAGGAAGGATCTGTTATAATGGAGCATTTGTGGCTACAAGCTGCATTGCTCCATTATCTCCCCCCCCCCATTCTTCTGCAAATGTATGTATGCTAGCACAGGTACGCTCTCCCAGCAACTGCTAATTCCTTCCATTTGGCCAGCCATCGGCCCATTGGACATACATGGTAATGGGGAATATAATGGCTGCTTGACTGCATGATTTATTGCCTGCCTATCCTGCACATTGGTGCACCCAGTGACACATTGGCACAGCATGATCATGGTGCTTCCCCTGCATATACCACTTTCTTCCCTGCTGCCCCCCAAATCCCCCTGTTGGACCAGCCAGTTTGTTGATGTGTTTATTAAATCCATTGTATTGTTGGTTATCTGACATGTCTGTCATCATTTCATTTCACAGGATGTGCAATGGTTCACTGGTGCAGCTGACCACTTGTGCACTTGTTTGATTGATTCACAGGCAGGTGACAAAAAAAATTATGGCCAGCAATGGCATCGATGGCTTGCCTTTCCCAGAGAACCTGCTTCTGATCACTTCTACCAGCCACTTACCCCTTCCTCCATCTCCGTACTTGCACACAGTCTGCATGCTGGTGAAATAGTTCATTCTTTCTGGCCCGAGAGGAGCAAACCAGGATATATTTTGCTCCAGTATCAAGCCCTTCAGCACAGTTTGGGTCTGTTTTGCTCTCATTTAGGCCATGTACATTGTTTCAACAGATATGTTCCAAAATGGGGTGAGGTATTTCTTTCAGCCTGTAAGGACAACCTCTAAAAAGTATCTATTTTAGTTACAGTTGGGAACTAGGAAAACAGTTACTTTTTAAAAACTGGAACTATCATGTAGCTCACTTCTTTTGCAGCCTTGCACACTCTAATGCTCCACGCTTTCTATATTGTTGTTAATTGCTGTCAAATTTGCTTCAACTTATGGAGATCCTATTAATGGGAACCCCTGAAAAAACTCCATTATTAATAGTCAGGTCTTCCAAACTCAAGGATGTGGTTTACACTTTCTGCAACTTCAGGCTTGATTTTTTCATAGCTGAGCATGTAAGCAGCCAAATGTCCTTCCAGACTGAGTCCATTTGAGTCATTAAGAAATGGCACCATTCAGACTTGTCCTTTGCTCTGCTCCAGTAGCTACTTGAGTAGCTTCCAACCTGGGAGTCTCATCTTCTGGCACTGTCTCCTGTTTCGGTTTGGAATATCTCATCATAGGGTTTTCATGGTAAATGAGATGCAGAAATGGTTTGACCAACTGGCATTGGTAAAACCTCTGGAGCCCTGGTGGCGCAGTGGTTTAATGCCTGTACTGCAGCCATTCACTCAAGACCACAAGGTTGCGAGTTCAAGACCAGCAAAAGGGCCCAAGCTCGACTCAGGCTTGCATCCTTCCGAGGTCGCTAAAATGAGTACCCAGACTGTTGGGGGCAAATTAGCTTACTTGCTAATTAGCTTACTTGCTGTTCACCGCTATGATCTTTGGAATAGCGGTATATAAATAAAACAAATTAATTAATTAATTAATTAAAAACCATCTGTGCAGCACTAAACAGAGTTAACTAAAGTTCCATTGCTGTTCCAGACATCCTCTGCCAGGGTTACCCCTACAGTATTGCTGCTTCACTTCACAGAACTGGGGTGTTTGGCAAAAGCCTTTCTGACATGGGAGACCCTACCAGTAGCAATGGCACCATCAATGCAGCCTCTTGTCTCATGGGAGCATTAAAAAACTGTCATTGTGGGAGATAGCACTATGATGGAAATCTCGCATGTGACACATTAAATTATAAAAATATTGGATCCCTTGAGCATCAAATATCTTATGACCATTTCACACATTATATAGTAATAACTCTAGGTTCAACACCAGGCATGTGGAACCACTGTCTGGGCTAAATCCAATGTTAGTCTCAAGTAGAGTACACTCACTGAAATCAGTGGGACTTACAAAGTGGGTAACTAGACTTACTGAATTCTGTGGATTTGCTCCAGATATATTCTCTTGTCTCCTAACAAGGATAATATGTTCATTGATATAGCTAAGAAGTAGATCTTTTTAGAATGTTCTCAGTCCATAAGGGATACAATACTTCAATGTACTGAGGATCCCTAGAGGCTTTATCTTACTGTTTTCCAATTAACTAAGCTTAATTGGTTATTATTAACGGAAAATATTCTTGATTTCAGCTGACAGTTAAACTAATAAGTCATGCGGTTCTCATACTTCCTTTCATTCTTTCAGGAAGGCACAAGTTATATGAGCAAAAACTCAAAGAGTATCAGATTATATTAAAGTGCAAAATTAATCTGAGTAAGGGAAAAATATAGATAGAAAGTGCCAAGAATGAAAAACAAATGTATGGGTGGGTGGGTGAGTGGATGAGGGGAATACTAACACATTTTGATCTGAAGTTCAGTAAATCTAATTCATTACATGAGCAAAATCTGAAGAGGATAGAATGATTTTTCAGATTATTAAGACTATGTTTTCCATTTGTCAGAAGACTAAACTTTTTTACTTCAATTAGGCATGTATTCCAAGGGACTCATCCTTCTTACTTGAATGCTGGACACAAGTCATTGTTTGTGTTAAGCTGTGGTTAGGCATTCTCCTCTGAGGGCACATACTTTATGAATATCAGTAGTATATAGTAGAAATATTCTACTTTCTCTTAGCCACACATACAGGTTTCCTATTTTTGAACTGAATAATGTGAACAAATTTTAATAAGGCATATTAATAATAGAAATTATAAATGTAATAAAATATATCAAATAAAATGTTCCTGAGCTCTTATGAAGAAAGGCAGAGTACAAACTGGAATAGTAACATTGATAAGCAAAATTGTACAGTCTGGGGAAAAAATCTCTCTCTCTCTCTCTCTCTCTCTCTCTCTCTCTCATATAATACTAGAATGTGAGGTCATATAGTGAACCTGAATGAATGAATGGTGTGAAATTCAGGGTTAACCAGAAAAGGAGGATTTCACATAACCTATAATTCACCTTGGAATTTACAAGAAGACTGGGAAGTGGTCATCAGTGTATATAGCTGAAAAATGGAATTAGACAAGTTTATGGAGGACGAGGCTATCAATGGTGACCAGTCAAGATAGCCATATATTATCTCCAGAATCAGAGATAGCAGGTCTTGGAATGCAAGTTTCAGCAGGAAGGGAACATGACACACCAGGATAGAACTATGATTGCCCTTGTGATATGCTATTGGCTTCCATTTAAGTCTCTGGGGCCCTTTCATGCTACAAAATTATAGCACTGTGTTTCCACTTGAACTGCCATGGCTGCATCCTATAAAATCATGGGGTTTATAGTTTGGTGAGGCACTAGGCCTCTGTAGCTGAGAATGAAAAACACCTTGCACTAAACTGAAAATCCCAGGATTCCATAGGATGGAACTATGACAGTTAAAGTGGAATTATAATGCTATAACTGTGTAGTGTGAAAAGGCCTGAGTTAGCCGTTGTGGGAAACAAGAGTCTGGACAAAGTAGTCTTTGGTCTGAGCAATCACATCTCTGGTTATGTTTTTAACACAGGCAGCCAAAGTTTGCTGAGTTGTGGTAGGTGAAGCAGCACCAACAATGGACTCTTTGATATGGGAGGCTTCCCCTGAGTAAACTGCCATGAAATCGTTAGAAATGGTAAAAGAAGTGTGATCATGCTTCACACCCCTGTATGCTTGTCCCGTGAGTCATGGAAGTGTTGGGGTTCACTTCTCCCATCAGTAAATCATAATGGAGTTGCGATTTGGCAATAATGGAAGATCCCTTTATTACCAAATGGCACCTCCAAGGATGATTTACTGATGGGAGAAGCGAGCCCCAATGCCTCCATGACAATTTACTCATGGGAGAAACACGTGGTGGTGTGAACCCTGATCACACTCCTTTTACTATTTCTAATGATTTCATGGCAATTTACTCATGAGAAGCCTCCTGTGTAAAATAGTCCAATGGCTTCTGCAGTTCAAAAAGAAAATCATATAAGTGAGAAAGGAAGCAAAGGGAGTTATGATGGTATCCTCCAGAGGAAATATGGCCTCTATGGGTCTGAATGGGTTCCAGACAAACAGAATCATTTCATATTCCTCACATTTCTTTCTGGCACCAGAAGAAAAGCAACAGGTAGATGGAGGCAAGAGGAAGCACGTGTATAGTTTGGACACAGACTAACATTCTTTTTGAATGCAGGAGACAAACAGAAAGCAAAGGTGAGGTATGCAGACAGTGTGTGTGTAGCCAGTAATTAATTAGAAATAGAACAGGTTTGCAGATTGTTGTCAAGCAAGGTGCCAGTTCTGGAAACTGGCACCAAACCAGTCCAATACTGGCATCCCTTCCCTTAAAAATAACACAACAAGACTGTGCAATGGATTTGTTCAAATTGCTTAGTGGCTGGTGTCCAAAAGAATTAGCTTCAAATTGGCCATTCTCCCAGTATATACTTGCAGGCTGTGTTTACCAAACAGTATGCTGGGGAAAAATACATTGTGATATATGTGCTGTTTGTTCTAAAACAAGTACTGAATTATGTTCTCAATTACTCCAAACGGCATTCACATTCTTCTGAATTGCATGTTATTTTCTCCACGTTCATCTCAAACATATATTGAGGAACCTAGCTTTAATTACTTCATTATACCTCATTGACTGGTAAATAAACATTTATCTTTTGGTTCTCAGCTGCTTTCTGTTCTCTGCACACTAAATGAAGAAGATTCTTTTTGTTTAATACTGTAATTTGATGTCTTTTACCAGTTTGTCATTTATTTGGATTTGTTTGAAGACTTTCAACATGCACACGTGTTAGCCTGTTTCTATGCATATATTAGGTCACAAAAAAAGCTGGCTCAAGGTATTTGGATGTCTGAGGTGGAGCAAAAAGATGATTCCTGTCTCTAAAGTGGCATGAGTAATACACAAGGTCATTCAGGTTATTTTGGCACCTGAGGCAGAAAATCTCATAAACACCTCCTTGCATTCCTGGTGGTAAAACATAATCATAATTAAGCAGCATTTTTCTGCCTTCATGATACCCAAATCTCCTGCTTGAGGCCTTTGCAGAAAAATAATGAACTTCAATAAAAAGGATTATCTTAATCAAACTTCAGTCCAAACCTCTACAAAGACAAAGGCAATTCTCCATTAAGTTTGGTAGGTTTGCCATATTCCAGTTCCTCAAATCTAGGTATCCTAATTTTCATACTATGTTAATAGATATTGATTAATAATCAAACATATAAAACAAGCACCTTAACATAATGTGAAATTGTAGCACATTAATTTCACATTTTTATATTTTTAAATCATTGCATTTCAGCTTTGGCTCTATTTATGTAAAGAACTGATAGGGCTAGAGACTTTTTTAAAACCATCATCCAGTCACATGGGACATTTTATTCCCTCAGAGTCATGTTTTCTTGCAGAATTCACATTAACTTATAAGATATGCTTTTTATCACCTGAAGAGTTGTAAAGGATTTACCCTGAGTTTCGGTCATCTGCCTTGTATAGTTATTTTTTTTAACAGACAGAAAACAACTAGCATAAAAACTGTCACTACTATTCACTGTAGAGCAACCAGAAGCATTATTTGGGAATGCCTAGAGCCAATGGAAGATGCCAATAATGAAACAAAGCTAGAAATCTTTGATTAAGGAAAGCATTCTGTACTGGATACAGAAAGTGTTCTGCATTACATAAACCATGAAAATAGCCATTCAGGGTCTGGAACAAGAGGAACACTACCAGAGTTAAGAGTGGAAATCCTTTAGCATCACTGAGCAAAGGTATACATTGGCCTCCTGCCTATGTGAAGGAGTGTTTCATGGGTGGAGGAACTGTGGCATCCAGGCTAAGGATGCCACCTCTAGAGATCATTTATGATTCTGAAGATGCTTTGGGAACTCAAACCAGTTGAGGTTTTACAACAGGGAAACAAGCATGATGCACAGAATCACTGGCAAACTGGCTTTTTGAGACATGTGAAATATGTGTGTTGAGCAGCTTCAAATGTAGCACGCACCAGGAATGGATCTTACCACTGATGAAAACCAGTTGAGTTCTGAGTCCAGCAGTATATACCAAGTAAACTAGGAAAATAATGACATGGTATTGCTGCAATGCTAAGACATCAAAACCTTTGAAGGGAGACCCTTATCTAGTCAAGGAGCCTGGAACAGTACACGAAGTCCAGCTTGGTTACAGTGTGGTGACAACATTAGTTGAGTCTTCCACAAATAACAAAATATGGTGAGGAACAATTTTCTTACTAGCTCAGAACAGAAAGAAGGTCTGCTAACCAAAGACCTAGCATATATTGGCTCTGTTCAATTGGATAATCTATCACCAGCAGATAAGAAAAGAAGCAGAAGATGCAATGCATGTAGAAAATTCCCTTGCAAGGACCAATGCAGTAAACAGCAATGACAACAACAAAACAAAAGGCATACATCATTTTTCAAATCCTCTAACAAAGTAACTCCTTTTTATAACATCTTTCAACACTTTCCCAAGCTCATTTCTCCTTGTTCTGTCTAGCTGTTTTTGTTTGCTTTTGTTTTTTTTTTAGCAAGCATTAATACTGGAAGAATGGAGAAGGAGGGCACACTGAAATAGTGCAGTCGTTCACACTACGTTTTGAACCAGTTTGTGAACTAGTTTAAACTGGAGTCGTTCACACTTGTGCTGAACTTTTCTGACCTGATTTTTTTGGGGGGGGGCAACTGGGGTAAATCCCTCTTAACCTGTGTTTTTCAGAAACGGGGAATCAGTGGTTCTGCCAGCTGCCAATGGGAACTTGCTATTGTTTAGATTCAGAGCAGATGAAGGGAGAAGTTAATGCACAAGGGGTGGATCATGCCCACCCCTTTGCTTTCTTCCTGTCATCCAAGGTCCAGGATCATCCCATCAGTGGCTGTCCAGTCTGTGGTTGTCAGAGGCCTCCAGGCCAGGGTGGGGTAGGGGAAATTCTTCCCTTGGGCTGCCCAGAAGGTCCAGAGGAGACATCAGGGTATCTCTGAAGGCAGATCCCAAGCTGCACCCTCTGGCCCAGTCTCCCTTGGCACCCCAACAGTGTGTCCCGGGGGGCAGGAATCCCTTACCTCCTTCCCCGTTAGTGGTCTGGGGCTCTGAGCAGAGGGACAGAACTGTGCTGGAGGACCTACAAATGCCTAGTGGCGTGTTCTCTCTAGTAATCTCTAGGTCCTTCAGTGTGATTCTTAGTTAAGTTGGCCATAGAGTTGTGCTGGAGGACCTAGATATTCCTAGAGAGAATATATTAATAAAATCCCTGAATAATCAAATCCGCAAAAGTCAAAGCCACAAATGTGGAGGGGTGCGTGTACAACTATTAGCAGTAAAACAGAGGGTATTGATCTTCTGTCATTTTATAAAGGCCTTTTACATATTGTTGTGTTTCTGTTCAAAAATTCTTTTCAGGAACACCTTACAGTGAAGATAAAAAGGCAACAACACACCAAAAAACAAATAAAGCCACAAGAATAAAGCCATAAAAACTACGCCACAATAAATTCCAAACAGCATATAACAGAGCAATATAAAGGCAATCACTGAAGAACACCACAGAACATTAACTTTAACATGGACATCAAACAATAGGTTTGGATAAAGCACAGGATGCAAAAGTCTGGAAAACTGCATATGCCCCTCTGGAATTTGGGTGGGTTGCAGTGAAAACATAAGTGAATTAAGATCCAGAAATTCCAGCTCACCTTTTGTGCTGTAGATAGGTAGAGAAACACATATTTCAGTAAATAAAGGCTTCGGAGAAAAAAAACAAGCCACGTGTGAGAACCAGCCAATAGTATATTGGATTTGGATCAAGGGAAGTCCCTCTCTGTCTGTGTAATGGGAAAAAAGCATTTTCTACATGGTTATTGTGAGAAAGAATGGAATAACGAAACACTATAATGCAACTACAGTACCCTAAAATGACACCAGATCCTATCTGATTTTAGAAGCAAAGCAGGGTCAGCTCTGATTAGTACTTGGGTGGAGACTGCCAATGAATATTGTAGGCTACATTTCAGAGGATATGACTCACAAAACAACCTCTGAATATTCCTTGTGAAAGAAAAACCAATGAAATTCATGGGATCACCTTAAATCGAAGATGACTTGAAGATACACACACATACACACACCATGCAACCAGATCTTCAAGCCAGGATGGGCTCAGCTATATGCTGCAGCTGTGATAGATATGAAGTGTGTCCTTCAGAGTGCCTCTGGACTGAAGAAAACCAGTACTGGGCAGAAAGCCTCATGTTCCAAAAAAGCCTGGGTGGTTTGGTATACTATGTGTCTTGCATAGGGTGCATACTGTGTATCATTTGTTGCAATACCCCAGGTCTCAAAATGTGTTGGGATAGTCCTCGTCATCACTTTCCTCTTCTTTCTTGGGCTGCATCTATGCTGCAGAAATAATTTAGTTCGACACCACTTTAACTGCCATGGCTCAATGCTATGGAATTCTGGGAACTGTAGTTTTGTGAGACACTTAGCCTTCTCTTTCAGAGAGCTCTGGTGCCACAACAAACTATGATTCCTAGGATTCCATAGCACTGAGAAATGGCAGTTAAAGTGGTGTCAAACTGGATTATTTCCACAGTGCAGATGCAGCCTTGCTTTCCACTGGAAATAGCAAGTGGGAAATTCAGGGCCCCTTTCATCACCATTTACAAATAGCAGTGCAACAGAAAACACATTCTATGTGATTCACTGTAAATTAGCAATTTTTAGAGAGCTTGGAACATTACTTTGACAAAAGTAATTAGTTACCATTAGAGTTTTAAGGGCAAATAGTAGTTAGCTGATAAAATGTAAAATAGGAATGATTTACTTTGCTGTCATCAAAAGAGAATAAAATTATTATGTTATCTACTAATTACAGGCTACTAGACACTGAACTGTAGTATAAAACACTCTTTCCATCTACATGATGAAGATAATGATAGTTCTTGTTGCTATGTACCTTTCAGTCGTTTACTACATGGCAACCCTAAGGCTATCAGGAGGTTTTCTTAGCAAGATTTGTTCAGAAAAGGTTTGCCCTTGCCTTCCATTGAGGGTGAGAGAGTGTGACCTACCCAAGGTCACCCAGTGGGTTTCATGGCCAAGTGGGGAATGAAACCCTGGTCTCCAGAGTTGCAGTGGAACATTCAAACCACTATGCCACACTGGCTCTCAAAGGTAATGATAATGACAACTAAGGATAGCAAAATTTCAAAAAGTTGCACTAATTGGAACATGCTACATGATCTGACAATACCTAACTGATTCCTAGATTCTTCCACATAATCTAAAACTCCACCCAGTAAGTCTCTAGCCAAGATGGCTCACCATTAGTAGTACAATTTGCATGCTGCTCCTAGCTTTCCAGGATTTATTATTATCTTTAAGCATATAAAGATGCAGAAGGATTTCACAAGGGCAGATATTCAGTCATCTGAATAATCCCCCAGCACAGCAGTGGGCTGAGGAGCTATCTGATATAGTTGTGTACCCTGGAAACTACAGCATTATCCACTGTAAGATTCATTAAGGTTAGTTTAAGAGCCATTTCGGAAGACTCAACTGACTTTAAAAAGAGTCTTAAAAATTTTGTTGGACCTTATAAACTGCTCTGATGAGGAATTTGATAAGAAGATAGAAGAAATATATAGAGAAAACCCTGTTTACGCACAGAGGAAAAAAAATCAAAGATGTGATAATTTGGTTCAAACATGAAAATGTCAGAGATGAAATACTGAGAGCATGCTTTAGGAAAAGACTCAAAATAAATGAGAATTAAAAAACATTTAAAGAAATTCCTGAACAAATGCAGAAAAATGTAGAGAGTATACTTTTGTGGTGGAGAAGCACAGAAAAACAACAACACAATTTTGTGCTGGATAGTCTCAGATAGTTTAATAACCACTTATGTGGGAAAAATTATACTATAAAGCCTTTGGAGAGAGAGATCTATCCAAAATGTTGAAAGAATGAAGGCTTCTTTTTCATATGTAGTGAACTTGTAAGAAGGAGAAAGGTTACAGGTCTAAAATTTAAATGGTAATTAACAAAATTCTAAGGATATATTTTGTAATGTTATCTGAAATGTTTGGTATTATGGATAAAATAATTGGATAGTAAATATGGATCAGTTCTTCAGTGTATGACAACAGCACTAAGAATATTGTTTGTTCAAACTTGGAAGTGGATTGAAGCATCGACAAGGGAAAATGGACTGATAAAGTTACTGAGTTAGTCCAAATGGCCAAATTAATGTGGGTTCTAAAGGATAAGTCAATTAAAGACTATTTCAAACATTGGAAACTGTTTATGGATTTTTTGAGCAATACGAAATTTAACAATGTAATAATCTATGGGTATTAGCAATTCTAGTACAATTCTTTAGTTAGATCTGTAATGTATAATAAATATTTTTTCTCTTTTTAATTTTTCTTATCATTATAGTCAGGATTGGGAAGAATGTCAGTGCCTTATTGTGTATTAGTTGTATGTCTTCCATCTTGTTCTTCTTCCTCCTCCTCCTTTGGTTTCTTTATCTTTGATTGTTTATTATTTCGATTGTAAATTAGACTGTTCATACTAAAAACTAAGAATTAATCTTAAAAAATAAAACTTCACTAAGAACTAAGGGACTGTGAAACCACCAAAACTGCCACCAATAACACTTACGATAACTGACAATTATTTTTTGACAGCAAGTGCCAGATCTGGCCATTCTGCCTAATAATTGTGTCAGTAGGCTCTAGCCCAGCACCAAAATGGTGCTAGCATGGCATAATCCTATAAAGTCTCAGTTTAGATCCCAATCTGTTTTGTGCCTGTCATCTTCTTGGCATGAGTGCAGAAGTCAACAAGGTGCTTCAAACTGCAACAAAGAACTATGCTGAAAATGTACACATACCAACTTCTCTGCCTTCAAGGCAAGTGGATTATCATAATGCAACACATTTGTGACAGAATCATACCACATTACTGCACTACCCTCTTATAGTGCTGCTATTTCACTTTTACTGTTCTGTCTGTTGCATTCTGAGGCTTGTAGTTCAGTAAGGCCTAAAAGCTCTCTGCCTGAGAATTCTAAATGTCCCCCCTTAATCTGCAAATACCATAATGCAACAAGAGGCAGCTGGAGCAATTAAAGTGGAATAGAAGTGCTATAAGAGTGTAATGCGGTAATCTAGTTAGTGATATCTGATGTTAGCAGTTGCACTTTTCTCAAGGCCATGCAATGATAGGGAGAGAAAGCAGATAAAATTTTCCAGCTCTGAGTAGTATATGACTAGAATCATCTTCATGACTTATGCATGTAATCAGGGTATTTATTTGTTGTTGTTAAGTGTCCCTGAGTCGACCTTGACTCATGGCGACACTTTGGATGAGATATCTCCAAGATCCTTTGTGCTCAACTGCCTGACCAGGTCCTGCAGGCTCAGGCCTGTGACCTCCCTGATCAAGTCTAACCATCTGGCATGTGGTCTTCCTCTCTTTCTACTGCCCTTGACCTTTCTCAGCATCACACAAGGCTTTGAAATCAAAATTAAAGGTGGCAAATAGTGTTTTGGCCACAGTTATCACACAACATCATTTCTACCTTGTTGCTACTTTACCTTGAAAGAATTCATAGAGTATCCCTTTTCACTGATGGGAATCCCCATCAATAACCTATTGCTGTTTCCCATTAGTCCTCAGGTGCGATATGTCCTTTCTGCTGCAGTTCTCATATTGGACAATCATGATTCTTCTTCTTGCCCACTCCCCCTGACCCTTCACTATTCTCAAGCAGCATGTTGTCCATTTCCCCTTATTTATATTAATTTATTTTTAAATTTTTAAATTAAACCACCATAACTCCACAACTGTGTTAAAAATAACAAATTATTACTATATATACTCATGTATAAGTCTAGAAATTTTGCTCAAAAAGATGACCGTCAAAACCTTAATCGATTTATCCATGGGTCAGTGTAAATACTGTACTTTAACTCTTATTTCAAAAGGGAAGCATCCCCTGGTGTCCTGGAAACACTGACCTCCCCTCTCTCTCAACCATCCAGCCTTTAGAGTAAGCCCAAACAGTTATGCCTACGAGAATTTTGTAAGTTCTTTGGCATCATTTGCCTTTGCTTCATTATTTAGATCATTTGTTGCATGCCCCTAAGTTTTACCCTCGACTTATCCATGGGTCATATCAAAATACATAATTTTGGCCCCAAAACCTGCCCTCGACTTATACATGAGGTTGACTTATAGTTGAGTATATATGGTATAAAAATAAAAACCTGAAAGGTACATTGAGTAGGGCATAGGACAGGAAGGCAGAGTTAAAAAGGACGTGCAGGGGAGAGAGAGTGCATGACAGCAATTGCAAAAACAGCACCTTCATACTGTTCCAGAGAAGTGTGATAATGAATGCTCCCAAACTGGTTTTCCCCCCTGCTTCCTTAAATAAGGTGATTGCAGTGAGACAGTAGGCTCCTGTGATAAAGTCCTCTGTTAAACTCTGCTGGTTTCAACCCACTACCAGTCTTATTCTTTATGGTAGAGAGGCAAACAAAGTTGCTTGCTGTTGTGTATGATCCAAGTTAGAGTATTCTGATTAAAATTATTTATAAAAAGTGCATTAAATATTGTGCTGCCATGGGTTCTTCCAAGGGAGGTTGCCAAAACTTCCAAGGTTGACTGATCACTTCCAGGCCCCCAGCATGTGTCTTATGTATACTAAATACGGGCAATAGTAACAAAAGAACTAATACTTACTTTGCCAGCTGTTGTCATTTGTTGATGTGGAATGTGGGTTCCTAAAATAGAAAAGAGTGCTGTTTTCTTTCTCAGGCTTGACGATGAGAAGTTCAGTCAATTTTCAGATCAAAATCTGAACACTAATTATGTTATGTTGACCCAGAGCACCATACTGATATTAATTAGATTAAATTAGCAGGAGAGGAAAGGCTGTTTGAGCTAATATCAGAAGTAAATGAGAGAAATACACAGGTTGGAGTTATGTTGCAACCTGTACAAGAAGCATTTTGTGAATTAAATCATTTCTCAAGACAAGAAAAGGATAGACAAAATGAATTTTGAAACAGATTTGCTTTAAAAAATCGTCTAGCACTGAGCTAGATGTATGAAAACTTTGAATAACCCTGAAATTAATTAAAGATGCCATACAATATTGATTCTGCCCTCAACTGGGCCTATCCTTAAGAAGCAGAGCTCTCCCTCCATGGCATCCCTCTCCATCCGGAGTGAGAGGGAGTGGAAAGACAGGGCCAGCACCATTGGGCCTATCCTTAAGAAGCAGAGACATCCCTCCAGTCCATCTGCCTTGGTCCAGGCCTCAGAGGGAGAGAAGAAATGCTGGATCTGATCCCCTTCCCCACTATCTTTCTCTTCTCCTTTTGTGTCGTGTCTTTTTAGATTGTAAACCTGAGGGCAGGGAACCATCTAATTAAAAATAATAATTGTAAGCCATTCTGATAGCTTTTAGGGCTGAAGAGCAAGGTATAAATACCATAATATATATAAAAAAACTGTAGTAACTTCAGTGGAGAGGCTGTTTATGGTATGACATGGAGGCCTCTCATAAGCTGAAGTTGGAAGTTAACAGCAGCAACAAGAGATATCAGGCCCTCACCACAAAACCTGCCTGACATTCTGGACTGGGGTCTTGAGCCCTTGGGCATATGGGAAAGCATCAGATGGCGGACAGGAGTGAAAGCCATCCTTATCCTGTCCATAACAGAGATCGCACAAAAGACATTCATACATTTGCACTGTTTCTGTCATTAACCTGTAAGTGAAGTAGAATTGCATTAATGCATTTATTTTTCCATTAATAAAAAATTAAGGGCAAGGACGGAACAATTCCACTTCACTGATGGGACGACAGGATTAGTGCGATGCCATGTGAAAGTCTTTTGTGCAATTGTGGTCAAGGTGATGTTATATGAAATCTTCTTGCGATTGTGCTATAAGAACGGGAAAAGAATGGGACAAGGATGTTTCGTCTCCCATCTGATAATCTCCATAGTCTGAGCTGGCCTCCTCACTCCCTGAGGTAGCATGTGGTTCACTGAGAACCAGTAGCACCAGCCATGGTTCGCTTGTGGCTCTGGGATGACAGCCCTTCTGGTGGAGTACCTCTATAGATGATTCATCCTCATCTGCTATTTGCCTCACTTCTGCTTCCCTTTCTTGCTCACCCAATTTTTCTTCCTTTCCATCTCCAGCACTGCCACTGCCTTCTCCCTCTGACCTCCCTCTTGCCTTGCCTTCCAACTTCCAGCTAAGTCATTGTGGAGAAGCACTGGCAGAATAGAAGTATACAACCAGGGACAGGCTGGAAAAGGTGGGGGCCTGCCCGATGAGCAGCTATAAAAAGGAGAAGGCATTAAGAAAAGGGAGTTGTCAAGAACTGCTGAGAGCAGTCAGAACTGCCAGAAGGGCAGATAAGAGTTTGGCCCTAGTAGGAGCCAGTTCCCTATGTAAGGGAGGAAAGATTTGGAAAGGACAAAGAAAGTTCAGTGATATTAAGGGGAGGATATGTTAAGCCTGCTGAGGAAGGAAGGTGTTTTTAAAACACCAGAAGGTGCAGTTAGGAATAGGAGTTCAGCTGGATGGGACCCAGACTTTCAGTTCAGTGAAAAGAACTTTTAGAGGAGAAGTCCAGTGGTATTAAGGGAACATGTTCTGTGTGAACTAAGTCAGTCAGGGATTGTAAAGATAGTAAATTTGTAACAACTGAGATAACTTGAATATTGTAAACTGAAGGAAGGAATCTATTGGAGATGCAAGAAAGCGTCCCCGCTGCTGTCGAGTATCCTTGGGGCATGAAGCCCCAAGGACACCCCTTTTCAGGCAGCGGGGAAGCAGCCTTTTGCCGCTTCCCCGCGGCCTGGAAAGCGGCAGATCTGTAAACCGGCTAAGGAAGCTACTTTGAAGCTTAGAGATCTATAATTTATTTAACAAACAGTTGTTTTAATTTCAATATTATTAAACAAAGATTTCCAAATATAGGAAATACAAAAGAAATTACAGAAAGGATGTTCATTTAGAGAAGTGGCTTGGTGAAGACAAATCATCAATCAAATAAAATAATAGACGATTGGAAACCAATAAATTTTAGTAAGAAATTTCAGAGACCCATAGTTAAAAAGAAGATTAGTACAGTGGATCCTTGTTATACGCTGGGGTTTGGTTCCAAGATCCCCCGTGTATAACAAAATCCGTGTATGCTCAAGTCCCATTAAGTATAATGACATAGCAAAATGGTGTCCCTAATAAAAAATGGAACATCAAGGTAAATTTATACTTTTTTGGAACATTTTCAAACTGTGTATGCTTAAATCCGTGTATAAAAAATCAGTGTATAAGAAGGACCGACTGTAGTAAAAGGATTACAAGAGGGTCTTATACAGAGAAAGAACTTCGAGATTATGACAATAAGTGGAAACACTTAGAAGGTAAAAAGGATAGTCTAGACACGAAATATGTCAGAGGAAGTATGGGTTTATTGTATGAATATTGTACTTACTTCGATCTGTACTATACTGAAACTAATAAAGATTTCATTAAAAATGTAAGTGTCCTATTTGCTCTTTTAAACTGATATGCATTTTTAACTGAAGCTTTGTGTTTCTTGGTCTGTTGTTCTCTGCCTTGATCCCACCTCAATCCATGGGAGAGGCAGGTAAGAAACAACAACAACAACAACAACAACAATTTCTGGAAAACCTACATCCAGTGAATTTCTATCTGTTACACAACTGGTAAAGGCTCAAGGCTGCTTTGAAGGAGAAAAAGAAAGTACCTTCTCAGACAGAGAGTGAAGGTGATGTATGGAATATGTGCCCAATAGTCACATAGTGATAGCTCAAATTCACTCTAAGTTCTTGGAAGCATCATATGGAAGATGGAAATTGTGTAATTCATTTGACGTATGGTTTGCTGCCAGCAAAATAATCTATTTAGTTCCCACAGCAACAGGATTTTATTATACAGATATTGAATGCTAGAGAAATTTGTGCTGATCTTGACTTCTCCTTTAACTAGAAAATAGGAATGGATTACCCAAAGGAGCTGATGATAAAAGCTGTTTGACAAGGGCTTACTACCAGCTTCATCTTCTCAGGGAGGGAGAATATAATATATCTGCTATCAGACAGAGTAATTAGAGGAAATATAGGAAGCCATTTCGTATGGAATTATATCATCTGTGCTGCTGAAATAATGCAATTTGACACCAACTGCCATGGCTACATCCTATGGAATTCAGGGATTTGTAGTTTGTTGTGGCCCAGAACTCTCTGATAGAGTAGGATAAATATTGCACAAAACTACAAATCCCAGAATTCCATAGCAATTAAAGCAGTGTCAAACTGCATTAATTTTACAGTGTAGACTCAGCCTTAGTGGGATCAATTCTGATTAGAAGCAGGTCCCTAGGTTTCAGGCAGGATCCTTTCCTTTCCCTACCTGTAGATTCCTGGTCTTCTCTGGTGTGTTCAGACTGGTGCTAATCATATGGAGGAAGGTGAGAGAAAATCTATGGTGGAAGAATCATCAGATCTAAAGAATTGTTAGTCTTATACCACCCAGGATTTAAAAGGGATATACTAACCTCTCCCCTCCCTTCTTCCCTTACTTTTGATGCTATTTTGAAGCACAGCTTCCTCCTATACTATATGGTTATCATTTGGAGCTGGTCCCAAGCACATCTGGTGGATGTGCTATGTGGAATAAAACAATTTCTTGATCTCTGGCAATCTTGGTTTTCCTCTGCTGCTTATAGAGTATCTGAATTGTCAGTATAACAAACAACGCTTTGATATTTTAAAAAAAATTAATATAGGAAGCAACTATCTCAGAACAGAAGCAAAGTTTAAAGTGAATATGTTTTCTGTGCACCACGTATTTATGCAGCTTTGTTTCTGGTTGTTCTGCTATTGTCAATAGAATAAACCATTATGATCTTATTATCACTGCTACTCTTCTGCAAACTGAACCCTAAAAATAATGCCTTTCATGTGAAACACTACTTTTTGTTTTCCCAAGTGGTTTGGGGGAAAACTTGGAATGTCCCTGGGCAAAGCATTTGTCTGCATGTACTCACACTTTGTGTGAAAAATTAGAGCTACAAGCTTAATTTTGTCTAGGGCTGCATCCACACTGCAAAAGCTTGACACCAGTGATGCAGCTTGACACCACTTTAACTACCATGGGATATGCACTTTTGTCAGGTATTTAGCCTTCTCTGTCACAGACCTCTGGTGCCAGAACAAACTATAAATCCCAGGATTCCATAGCATTAGACCATAGCAGTTTAAAGTGGTTCAAACTGCATTATACAGCAGCCTGAGTCTAAATCCGATTCTAGTTCCAACTAGAGTAGATCTATTGAATCAATGGCACTTAACCAATGTTGGCTTCCTATATTGCATTGATTCTATGAGCCTACTCAACCTGTGAGTAACAATTGGATTTAGGCCTCCTTCTATATATCAAGCAAGAGATGTAACTGATTCACCAAATTAAACCATCAGTAGATTATCTCTCTAGGCTGAGATTTTAAAATGTCTTGCATTTTAACCATTTTAAACCATAAGTAGATTATCTGTCTAGACTGAGATAATAAAATGCCTTGCATTTTTTTATGCCAGCAAGAATTCCAGTGTATTGCAGGGTACACAAATGCCCACACTCAGACCATGGGATGATGGTGTGCCTTAACCTCTTGAATAATATTTAGTACAAACTAAAGAGAGAGGAAATAGATGTTATTAAGATATAATTTTAGCCACTGTCACTGCTCAGTACAGATGGTCCTTTGGTTTTAACATTAACATTGATTTCTTTTTAACTCACATATTGATTCTGGGAACATAATTAAACATCGGGGGGGGGGGGGGATGGAACCACCTGCATTTACTTCCAGATTCTCAGGATCTGAGAATTAAACATTTTAGTTTAGAATGTTCCAAAGAAGCTGAATGAAAGTATCTGGAAATTGTCTGTGAGGTCTGAATGTCAGTAAAGATCATCAAGTAATCCACTTGGAATTCATGTGCTCACCAGTCCTGGCTGGCTAAAATATCACACATCATTTGAATTTTAAGACCAACTGATGTTTAAGTTCATTCAAATACTTCGTAGAAGCAAGAGACCAATATTAAGGTTCTTCCTCTTAACCAGCTTCCCACAGACTAAAGGGTTCTAGCCTGGCATTGATTTCTTGTCTCTTCCCCACCATTTCTATGTACTTGCATGGTGTTCAAATTAGAAACCTAGAGAAAAGGATTACTTGCAAAGTAACCATAAAGCAATAGAACTGACTGCATATACAATCACGTTTATGGTGTGTCCTGAACATAGCCATTACTGTCATAATGGGATTGTACCAGGGTTTGCCAGAAATAGTTTGGGAGAACAGATTTTATAAAACAACAACAGTCAAACCAACAGTCAACAACAATGACAGCAAAAAATATTGCAACATCTTGACACATTTAGCAAGTTTGGAAGAGCCCTGGGTCAAGTGAATAAAGCTGTGTTAATTTATTGTAGTTATGTTTTTTGTCTTAATTCATGATGGAGAAAATTAATGCTATATTTTAAAGTTAAGCATCTATATTTAGGGTTTAAAAACAGTCCATTCCCTCTTTGGCACTCTGGTCTTAATAAATCAAATACACTAATTATTTGGCCTGGTTCTGTTGTATATTTATCTTGATTTAAGACATATCTATTTATTTCCTAGTGTATTTTCTTCAAGTTTTAGTAACCATGTATAATTGGAGAGGAGGGATGGAAAGAATATTTACTATTATATGTACCCTGGAAGAAATATGGATTTCCTGACCCTCTGCAAAACCAGTAGGAAGAATAATACTGGTGAAATTGTTGTGCAGTTTTCATGTAGTATTTTCACATCCTGAAATGTTTCAGAAAATTATTATACAGTACGCTGAAATACATGTGGGTTTTTCTGTGAGAACTGTGGGGTTTTGTACAATGTTGTGTGATTTTTTGTTTTTCGTGCAAGAATGCTATTTTCCATGAAACCTCTCCCCTCCCTGCAATCTTGTGCAAAACAAACAAATCAACTTATTATACGCTGAAATACATTTTTAGACAAACGCAGCAGTCTTGTACAGAATATTAGCCACACAGTTTTGTTGTGAAGAACTGTTGTTCTCTGTGCAAGATTTTTGTTTTACAAGATTTTTTTTGCAGATTTCCCCCCCCCCCCCCCAAAAAAAAACAAATAATTTGCACAAAACCCACACTTGGTGGTGTGGAAGCTGTTCCTTTGTACAAACTCCCACAATCCTCATGCCAAAAAGCCTGCAAATATTGCTGCTCAGAATAATTTCAGGATGTGTGAATATCAGCAGAGAGGTGATCAGAAATATTATTTTTTTATCCAGAAAAGGAAGGAAATTGTGTAAATTATTTGTACTCACCTGTGAAGATGAGTACATCTTTGTGGATTAAGAGTTGCATTCCATTTATCGGGTCCTTTTGATTTACACTGAGCTTCCTTTATTTAACACTAAACTTATGGGACAATACTTTGTAGAAGCAAGAGATCAATATTAAGATTCTTCCTCTTGTTGTAAGCTGCTTTGATTGTCTTGTCACAGAAAAGCGGGATATAAATAAAAGTTTTATTATTTATTATGATTATTAACCAGCTTCCCACAGACTAAAAGGTTCTAGTCTGGCATTGATTTCTTGTCTCTTCCCCACCATAACCATTTTAATCCCATTTCACCCAGCCTCTAGAAGCTGCTGGCCTCCTAGGTATTCCAGGACCCATTAACAACAACAACAAAAACCCACTGAACATCTGCGTGCTCACATAATCAGGGAAAGCCTTCAGTCACAGTGGGAAGGGGACACCGTAACCCACAATGGTAGAGGTGTGACAATCCTCATCCTGTTTGGATTACGGGTACTAACTGAAACATTCTTGATGGACTATTTTCTTTGCATACAAAGTTAGCAGTTGGTGTGTTGGGGAGAAATTAGCACTCTCTCAAGTATCTCTAAACTGTACAAAATATGCTTCCAATTGGCAATGAGAAGTCCCTAAACTGAGCTGTGAGGGGGAAATTCAGACAGCATGGTGTCCTGACTGCTGATTATCAAAAATCACCCCTCTGGCACGGGGAGTTCGGAGAAGCACTTTTTGGGTCCACTCCTGCTCTCTGGATCAACAGAACCTTAGATGACAATGGATTATCAAGGTGAAGAAGAGAGGAGAGACAGAGGGGACAGTTGGGCAAGTCATGGTCATGCTGTCTATATTTTGTAAGAAAACAGGTTTGAGATCAGTTCCACCCATGACAGCTCTACAGAGTTCCAGTTACAAAGGGCTCCACCCTGGGATCCAGTGACCATTCAGAATGTTACTGACCACATCTCCCAACTCAAAAATGGTAAGGCCCCTGGAAATGACAACATCCCTGCTGAATTAATTAAAAACAACTCCCATTGGTGGGCCTCTGCTACTGACTCTATTTACACAAATCAATAGTTCTGGTTTAATTCCTGATGGCTGGAACAAAGCAACTATAGTTCCAATTTATAAAAAAAAGGCCAAGCAAATGATCCCAGGAACTATAGACCATAAGACTGTTGTCCATAATGGGTAAACTGCATGCCAGATATCTTTCCTCCAGATTAACACTTTTCTTAAATCAAAGCAACATAATCTCTGATGTTCAAGCTGCCTTTAGGGATAGTCACTCCACGAGTGACCATTGTCTGGTACTAGCTCACTTTGCGGAGAAATATTTAAAACCATTGCTTGATAAACTGTATGCAGCTTTTATGGATTTAAACGCTGCTTTTGATTCTATCCTCAGGCTTAAATGGTGGGCTAAATTAGAGTGTGTTATCACTGATATCAGACTCCTTGCTCTTTACAACAACAGTTAATTAAGAGTAAGGCTGGGTGCCCAGGGATTTTTCTCTGATACATTCCTATGTCCAAAGGGATGAAGCAGGGTTGTATCCTTGCACCAATTCTGTTTAAACTTTACCTAAATTACCCCGAAATGGAGCTGATGGACAACAATGCCCATTCACCCAGATTAGGCGATTGGAAAGTTCCAATTCTATTATATGCAGATGATACCATGATCCTTTCTAGAACAAGATTGGGGCTTAAACACCTCCTTGATAAATACAACATCTATTGTTCTAACAATGGATTCAAAATAAACCCCGCCAAATCCAAAATCATGGTTTTGAGCAGTGCAGATGGAGCATAGGATATTGTCCCTTGGAACAAGTCAAAAGCTTCAAATACTTAGAGCTAACATTTCATCATAAGGTTGTGTGGAACTTCTATCATGGATCTTTGGTGTTAAATGATCTCAAGGGAGCAAATCAGGTATCATAAGATTCTTCCATATCAAGGGGAATCAATACATTCCAATGGCCCTCAAAGTTTTCAATGCACAGATTGCAGCTAAACTGTTATATGCAATAGCCATTTGGCTCAAAGTTTCCAATTTGACAGCTTTTAAGTAAAATTCCTTTGGGCATTTTTAGGTGTTCCTAGGTGTGTTCCCAACTCAGTTCTTTTATTAGAAATAGGAGAATGTCCTCTTTCCACTAAAGCTTGGCTACTTGCATTTTAAACTCTGGCTCAAAGTTATTGTCTTTAAGTTCGGTATGGGCCTGGTTAATCTCCTGGCTTTGGATAGTTACATCAGCAGATGAAGTAAACATGTTGCTCATAAAGGTGCTTCTATTGGTCTTTCGGATTCTGCTTTTAAACTTAGGCCATGAGATGGCACTAAAGTCGTTAAAACAGAAACTCTGGGACATTGCTTTCTGCAGTTTTAGGACTAATCCTATTTCACCTTGCTCTCCTAGTGCCTTACACATTCAATATGTGGGGTCTTTTTGTCAGCCTTCTTACCTAAAAAATGATTGTTCCAAGGTATTATATGTTGTTCTCCAAGGCAAGATGCAATGTGTTTCCCTCAAACCTTCTTTTCGGAAGGTTTGCTGGATGGCCCACTTTTGCTCAATTTTGCCCTTGTGGTCAGCAAGTAGTTGAAACTCTATCACACATTTTGTTCTCATATGTTTTTTTATAACCAGTGCCATAACCAGCTGATTGTCCCCTTATTGAGATGCAAACTGGACTGTTCTGAATCATTTTACATCAAAATGCTGTTGCAAGACAAATGCACGAGCATCACTTTGTTGGCTGCAAAATTTTTGTCACTGGCAGTTAAAAATTAAAGAGAGCAAACTACTAAAAAGAAGTCTGACTAGTGGATCCATACCCTGATGCTATAATTTTATAATTAAGATAATCCTCAATGTTGCAATCCAATCTGGCAACTTAATTTTACTGTTAACATTCTCCATTGTAATGAAACTTTTTATTTCATATTGGTTTTATGTAATCTTTCCATTTCTGTGTTTTAAGTTATTGTATGTTTTGACGGGTCTATTGACTGTAAATAAAGATTATCATTGTGATAAAGTAGAAGAAGAACTTCAAAATGTGAGAGTTAAAAGGGAAGAAGATTTGGATGAGAAGGCGATGTGAGAACAAGAAATTACGAAAAAGATGGGTACAAATCAGGTGCTACCCAAAAGAAACATTTAATAAAAACCTTTGTCGCTAAATTGGCCAAATTTCTTGAAAAAGAAGGGAAGTTTTAAAAAAAATGAAGATATTTGAAATGAAATATTTGGATAATCAAAACATAACTATACTAATGGAAGAACAAAAGTCTGCTTTGAATAAGAAAATTGCTGTGAAGAAATAACTGATACTATCAGGTGAAATAAATCTGGGAAAGTGCCTGGACCAGATGGTTTCATCATCAAGTACTACAAGACCTCTGCCCAGCAATTGGTAATACCTTTACAAAAGACAATGAATGTAATTTTGTAAGGAAACCTGGACTCAAGCAAATATTGTCAGTATCCCAAAAGAAAATTGTGATCTATTGGAGCCCAAAAATTATCAACCTATTTATTTATTAAATTGTGAGTATAAAATTGATCAGAGATAACATTAGGAATTTAATAAACTTGACTGTATACCATGAAAAAAACTATAGATAAAAAATTGGGACTATTTTTTATTGATGCTGGAAAAGCCTTTGATGATGTTAATTGGGTTTTTTTGTCTGCAACTCTAGAAAAAACGGATACATGAAAAAATTTCAAAAGATGAGTGGAAGCAATATATGATAATCAAGAAGCCTCTTTGTTGATGAATGGAGAAAAAACAGTTGGAAAATACAAAAATAATCTATGCAAGGAAGCCCACTTTCACTGTTGTTATTCATAACAACACTGGAAATATTGAACAGAAACATCAGAGATGATAAATCAATAGAAGATCTCTTTTATAAAATGCTTTTGAAATTAGAAATGGAAGAAGAATTAATAAAACCATCTATGATAAAATGAGCCCACGATATTAGTCAAAATATAAATTTGGATCAATGGAAAAAACTTGGACAAAAAGATAAAAATACACTCTAAATTATAATTTAAAAGAAAATTTTTTACAAAATGCAATTTCACTGGTATATCATCCCATACAAATTAACCAAAATGAACAAGAATATAATGAACGTATGCTGGAAGTGTGAAAAGGAAGTGAGCACTTTTTTACTATGTTTGGTGGATGTAAGATTGCAAGGACCAGATTCATAATACAGTGATGGACATTTTAAAGGTTGATGAAAATATGAATTTGAAAATGTATCTTTTAAGTATGGTTATAAATGAGAAGTTAGAACAAAAATATGGTAAATTAACATTTTATATGACAACTGCTGCCAGAATTTTATATGCAGCGAAATGGAAAGACAAAGAAGCCCGAAACATAAACATTTGTCTATTGAAATTATATGAATTCATGGAAACAGATAAATTGACACAATTACTTAAGGGAAAATTGATGCAAAGTTTAAAAGAGAATGGGAACTATTGACATGCTATTTAAAGGATGAATGGGCCCCAAATTTTATTATAAGTCTGAAATAAGAAATTGACAAAAGAAAAAGTTAGAAGTTTGAGAAGAGTAGAAAAGTTTTCTTTTATAATTATGTGGTCAAAATTGTCCATTTACTTTTAAATAAAGAAAATATTTTTCAAATAGCAGAAGAAATGAAGAGAACAGGAAGGATTTTGTTTTGTTTTTATGTTGGTTAATAATGTATAGTTAGGGGTGCATTCATGTTTTGTTGGTTTTGGCTTTGTGCTTTTGCCTTTTTATTATTGTTGTTGTTATGTTAAGTTATGTCTTTTCTTAGTAATTTTTGTATCTCTGTTTTTTAGTCAGGTTAAATCAATTTTTTTTTAAAAAAATAATTTTTATGAAATATGTGCATATCTTTATTAATTCCACTACATTATGAAAGTGGCAGAAACTGAAAAGGGAGATGATGTGAACACGAAGCTAATAAATTCAGTGAAAAAAGAAATCATAACTGATAAAGGATTTGTAAATACTGTATGTGAAATCTTCTTAGCACTCTGTTATTCTTGCTCTAGGCTCTGTTTCTTTCCTAATGGGAAAGAGGCATCTTTCCTGATAAGCTTTTTTTAAACAATGGTTTATTGGTGTTGGTGGGTGGATGGAATGCAGAAGTGTAGAGATAAGAGCCAGAGACGATAAGCTCTGTTTACAGTAATCCATATCTTGTTGCTTGTTCTAGACTTAGCTGAGAAGCTTAAGTCAAGCTTCATATCAGTATAGATGAGTAAGTGAACAGGCGTCCCTTAAAACACAACCTGTGGTTTCACTATTATTTACCCTTTATTTCTATTTAGTGTCTTCCTAATATTGGGATTAATAAATTTGCTATTCTTTTGCACCAAAGTCTGTATATGAAAGTACACTGTGCTTCCCGAGTCTCTTGGGATAAAACTGACCTACAGTGTAGACAGAACAGGAGTCATATTCATTATACTTTACTGAATAATCTATGAGCTTTTCATTGTCTTTAAAGCATTATGGAAGACTGGAAAATTCGGCACTAAAGAGAAAACTAGTTCTTTAAGGATATTAGTGCTTCACAGACTAGTTTAAAGAACTAGTTGCACATAGTTGCTAAAACCTGGCACCATAACTATGCAACCAGGCAAGTGGTGAAGGTAATAGACTAGTGCAATAGCCACTGCAACTCTGCGTTCTCATCTCCAGGTTTTGCCTGTTACTGTACAGAGAAGCCTAGCTGGCAAAGCTAAGAGAAATTGAATTCCTCAGCTTTATACTGCCAATTTTCTGTGATACAAGCTAAGTCAGAATTGTCATCCAGAATCAAGTCCTGGATAGCTTTTCCCCTTTCCACCTGCCCTTTAGTAGATTCTGGATGACAATTCTGACTTGGCTTGAGTCCAAGTTTTGGGAGAAAGGGAAAAACACTAATAAAGAAATTATATTGTTGGAAGAAGCCATGAGGATCCTCCAGCCCTCTGCCATGCAAGAATACACAATCAAAGCACTCTCAACAGATGGCCATCCAGCCTCTCTTTAATAAATGCGTATCCTGGTTCTTGGCAGATTTTCTTTTTATCTGTCTTACTCTGGCTTCTCCGTAAGAAGTTAAAGAGTTATTTTAATTTCACTGGTAAAAGAAAGGTGCATTTGTATTATCCATTTCTTCTGGAAATCAGTTATACAGGCCTGAAAAATTAAAGATCATGAAAACCTTTTACAAATATATGCTTTTATAGGAAATCCAAAAACAATTTATTCCATCATGTACATTCCACCCCACAACTTGCTTTGGCATGTTTGTGGATGCGTGTACACCAGCCACTTAATCTGATGCCATTCCCTGGACTGGCCCCAGACTGACCAGAACTGTGACCATACACACCAGGCCAAATTTGGTGTTATGACATCGTCTTGTGCACTTGGGCCAGTCGGGCCAATACCACATCAGCCCCATTGGCCTGTCCTCTGCAGTGCCACATCTACTATCACCATCATTGCCTCGTCAGACAAGCAGCTCCTTCCAAGTGTCTGGCTGTCACTGTGTTTCTGCTGAGGTCAGAATGGGGTGTCCTGTCATGTGATCACCAAGGAAGGGGTTGCTGACAGATACCAAAGTCAGACTCGGCCATGCCATTACATTTCCAATTCCTGTTTATAGCTGTGAAAGCTGGAAAGGTGACAGGAAGAGAATCAGCACATTTGAAATGGTGTGTTTGAGCAGATTTGTAGAGATACCAAAATACAAATGAATGGGTCCAAGAGCAATTCTATTATGAATTCTCACTAGAAGTCAAAAGAAATAGTGAGGGTAAACCTGTTGGACATATCATGAGACAACATAACAGACCAAAAATACCAACTGCTCAGTAAAGTGGGAAACAGTAGAAAATGGGAGGACTGTATTACAGATGGACTGAATATATCAAGAAAGCTACAGTTCTTTGTAAGACTTTAGCATGGTTATCAATGTCACTCATTCAGAGGACTGTTATAAATTGAAGGCAACTTGATGATGCATAACAGCAACAACAAATATAGTATCTCTCTGTGTGTATGTGTGTAGTCCTCCTTTAGTGGGAGTGAAAATCAATTTCAAGGCTTCTAGATGATGTGGAACCAGCTCACTAGTTCTGGGCTTTCCAGAATAAAAATATATTCCATTATATTGTATGACAAATGGTTAATCCCAGAGATCTAACAGACTGAATGCTACTGCAAAATATATATAGCTCCCCATGTCTTTCCTAAGTCATTTGTACAGTCCCTTGTCATAACAGTGAAGCTTCATGTTATCCATATTGGGTAGCATGCAAAGAGAGGGAAATGCTGTAGTGCATATTAAAACCAGACTCTGAACCAAAAGGAAGAGCAAAGCTTAGAAAATTACTTTTAAAAACAGTTACAGTTATAGCTTTAAGGCCTCCAAAAATCACCATTACTATATATATATATATGTATTAAAAATCTCTTAATCACAAAATTTTTCTTGTTTACCAAAGTGATTGGTTACTTTCTGCTACATTTTTAAACAAAGCAAAACAGAAATGCTGTGAGCTGGTGGCCAGTGGAACACACACTTCACTCATCTACCTCTTTTTTGTCTTAGCACCCTCAACAGAGCACAAGACAGCACCTAAACCATGCAATATTACTTCTCCATAATTTAGTGCAGCAACATCCCTGTAACTATTGAGAAACTAAACTGGTACAGTTATACCACAAAAGGAGTGAATCTATTCTTATATTTATATTATGTAGTTATGTAGTTATACCCTTGCTATTGTAAAAAGGAAATAATGGCAATTAGCTGGCTATTTATAACCCATTATTTAAAACTATTTGCTTCCAAACTCACTGCAAAAACCTTTGTATTTCTGTTTCCCATATATTTATCTTCCTAAGAACACAGTATAACAGAACTGGGAGCAGGAATTAACTTGTTATACCACTGCATAACACTATTCCTGTCAACTAGACAATTACAGATGTCCTAATTTTTAAAAAGTCTTAATAATTGGAAACACAATTATGGATAACCAACAGATCTCAGAGAGAACAGATGATCATCCAGATTTTTTGGACTGCAATTTCTGTCTTGGCTGTGCTGTCTAGAGCTGGTGGGAGTCACAGCTCAACAGGATCTGGAAGGCCATACCACATCTGTTTTAGTTGCTTAATGAATACACATGGTCCCATTCATATTTACATGGTGGTGTAATTTCTAGGGTTTTGTAATGAGTTTGTGTTTTGAAAAGCAACAGAAAAAATTGCTTACATGTAAGTGAATGGGTCATCATCTGTCATCAGAACAATGGTTGGTTAAAGCTGCATCTGCACAGCAGACATAATGCACTTTGACACCACTTTAACTGCCATGGCTCAATGCTATAAAATTCAGGCTTTGTAGTTTTGTTAGAGATTTAGCCTTTTCTGTCAGACAGCTTTGGTGCCACAAGAAACTACAAATCCTAGGATTCCATAGCATTGACCCATGGCAGTTAAAGCGGTGTCAAACTGCAATATTTCTGCAGTGCATATGAGGACTTAGGCTTCTTTGGCTGTGCCTGATGGTGCCCATAACACAGGGGAAAACTTGTGAAAACAGAGAGGCCATGAATTCTTTTTGCTGTACACTAAGCATGGCATTGGCGAACACAAGAATGTGATTTAAACAGACATTAATCCTAATCGGAGTTTGTGTTTTCCTGATCGGTTAAGGACTCTGCTATTTTGCCAGCCACATGTTTTTGTCTCCATTCAATGCAACATCCCCCTTCCTTGACTTGTTACTAGTACATGAGACACCTGAGTTTTATGACTGATTTTAGAGCTTAGCCTTATGTTGATCTGCACTTTTGACCCATGAAAAGTACCACACTACAAGCAGAAGTGACCTTTCTGAAGGCTTCTTGATTTTTGCATCTAGTGTGTTTTGGTTGGTTCAGCTATTTGACATTTAATTTGCAAAGATTTCTTGCAAACTTTGCATCCATACCATATTTTATGGTATCCTAATATTCCTGCTGAAAATATTTGGTTCCTTCATGACTCTAGATGTGCTTAGTCAGAGAAGATGCTTTTCAATAGTATTCAGGTTATTTTAATGGCATCTGTTTTAATTTTTAAAAACTGTCTTGAATATCAGTATGGAGAAAAAATTGGGATATATATGGATTAACAACAACCAACAAACAAAAACAACAACTTATCTTTTAAATGTTCATGCATGCCTCTGAATTTGTTGTATGTTGCATCCTATGAGATTCTTGTTGCTGCTGCTGTCTGAAGAAGGATATCAACTTGATAATGGCATTTGATTTTTATATAAGTTCTTTTTATTGTATGTTTAAACTCTGCTACTTTTTGATATGTTGTCCATGGTTTTGAGCTAGTGAATATGTAATTTATTGAAGTTTGGGTTTACAGAGCATAAGATTATCAATGGCTACTACTCATGATGGATATACATTACCTCAGTTTATCAGGAAAGTATGACTCTTAATGCCAGTTGCTGGGGAATATGGCTTTGAGGCCTTTATACTTGTAAGCTTCCTACAGGCCTCTGTTTGACCACTGCAAAAGGCCTTTATATATGGAAGGTCCCACCACTTAATTGTTGAGGACCATCCCCTGCTCATCCTATTCAGTAAGGTCTCCTGGAGGAGCAACCATGGAAATGAGATGGTGAGGAAGTTGGCTGTCACCAGCCCAGCTAGCTTCATGTACTTAAATATGAATTCAAGCCTTCCAATTTACAGATTTCATTAAGACTTCCAGGAGAACCAATAGCTGGCTGCTTGCAATCCCATTGACAGAAATGAGCAAGGCAGGAAACTGATTTTAGCAAACTGTGTTTGGGGACTAGCAATAAAGTAATGGGATGTTGATTGATTTTAATAGCCTAGAAATTATGATGGAGCACTATACCTAAGGAAGCAACAGAAACAAGAATGTGAAACAGTTTCTGCAAGAAGTATGACAAAAATAGCCAGGAATTGGGCTATTGCATTGTATTTTGTGCAAGGAGCGGAAACCTTGGAATCTTCCACATTTTTTTTTGGCTTTCAGCTCCCAAAGAGTCCCAGGCATTATGTCCAATGGTAAGGATTATAAGAGTCCCCCACCTTGTGGAGGCTCAAATTGAATAAGAGCAAGTGTAAAGAGTACACAGATTCTGCTTATTTCTTTGTGAAATGTTGGAGGATATGCTAAGGTATGCTAATGTATGTTTCGCTGGTAATGCCTACCATCTGAGTTCTCAAAATGCTTTAAAAATAGACATGTTGATAAGACAGAGCCTTTCCTTCTGGAGTTCTTGGGCCCTGGTTAAGTGTCCATACTGAGCAGAGGTTTCTGCTGTGCTGTGTACAGTGAAACATCTCTCACCCCAGCCCAAGTGATTACAAATAATTTAGATCCTCGTCTGGTGTCTGAATCATTTGAGCTAATGTGTACTAATGTGTACTCTGAATTAATGTGTACTGCTTTAGCTGACATCTGGATTGATGAGCTGCTGCATGCTTTGCCAACCAATATAAATGTTTTTAAAGGGCAGCAATGCTGTTGGAAGATAAAAATCTTGCAATTTTAGTGGACTAGATCTGAACTTCTGCCCTGCTGCTCCATACACCAACCATACTACTACCCCAAAATCTTAGATATACTGACATTCACTCCAGGGCCCATTGTACAGTTAGCAAGGGTAGTTGGTGGTTTTCATATCAGTGGAAAATTCCAGATTTTACTTGAAACTTTAAAAAGACTATTCGTGTTTAAACTAAAACCCAGCGCAAATTCATCACAGCACTTACATGGAAGCTACCAGCCATTCCTGATACTTCAACAGACATCTCAGGCAGCAGATTCTGAGTGCCATAGCAGGCACAAAAATGTTAGTTATATAATGTGTTATTTTGCAGCCAGAGACAGTCAGAGGTACTGGTGCGATTTTCTGCCAAGCATCCTGCCAAGATCTTATATCACTGAGCATTGTATAAAGTTTCTGCAGACAGAACTATGCTGCAGCTCCCCTTTCACCACCACAGGAATCACAATTTTGCTGTGATAGCCATTCTCCATGGCCTTTCAGTGGGTGGTGGAGAAGGGGGGAGGGGAGTAGGAGGAGCATCTGACTATGTCCCCCTGGCCAGACACAGATTGATGACATCATCTACTGAGATCAGTTGGGGTTCTCCAGAGGTCTCAATGGATGATGTCATCATCTGGGGACATAGCCAGATGTTTCTTTGATACACCTCCACTCTCCATCAGCTACTGAATGGGCAGAGGTGGATCGTTGTGGGGGGGACGGGACAGAATACCAACTTCTGCAATAGATATATAGATAGATAGATAGATAGATAGGCAGGCTCACATTGGACTGAACACTTAGATATGTCACTAATAGGATGCTGGCCAAAGAGTAAAAGAGAGAGAGAGACTGGTGGAGGGCAACATTTGCGTCTCTTCTTTGGGCAGCAAAATCTCTTGGACTATATCTCAGCTTTTCAAATGGAGATGCCATTGGTGCATCTAGGATATGCAAATATCCATATCGTAAATAGATGTCCAAGAAGCAGGGACAGCAACATGGTCAACGTTAGGACCAGGGCCAGTAGTAGCCCTCCTTATGTGCTGTTCTATGAGCATCCCCACATGAAGAGGGTTAATATCTGTTGTTGTACAATATCTTTAATTTTCTTTGGGGACAAATAGAGTGAAGGCTATACAACATCTGAAAAAAATTGCTCCTTGATGCTACATACAGTTTAGGTGTGTCCAAAGACATTCAAGATAACAGAATATAAAATGCATCTGGTTAGGATATATGTGTCAGTTCAAATACACTGAACAAAAGGGGACTTATGTCTGTGTCAACATGAATGAAATTCAGGGTTGGCAACAGGCACTTTGCACCTAGAACAACAAAAGGGAAAGGGCAGAGGGATGAAGGCTTTGGTAATCTGATCTGTTTTCCCCCCTTTTCCTAGCAGCAGCTTGGAGAGCAAGCTTGGCAGATTCTGCAAGCATGAATGAGAGGATATTTGCTGGGAGAAGAAAGGGAAAGGGGACAAAGGTTTTGTTTTATCTACCCTGTTTTGTGGTTGTTACTGAAAAGAAAGGGACCAGGGGAAGGGAGCCACTGGGGCAGGCTACGCACTATAGCTGGTGGTATGAGGTGCTCCTTCCAGTTCAGGGTATAGTAATTGTATGTCTGTCAGGAGACCTCCAAACTTTTTTCCTGCACTCACAGGAGTGTGAAAAAGGGAAGAGGATTGGATGTGGGAGGTGAGTGCAAGCTGGCAAGATTGGCAGTTAAAAAATAAGACTATTGATTGATAGGTTTTGTCATGCTGTTAAGAAAAAAATTGCATTCCTTTTGAACTGATTTGAATTTGGACATGGGAAATGTGTGGCAGTCAGTACAATTTAAGTCCCATTTTTGTTGGTTAGATGTGGCACTAACAGTGGGGTCACTGCAGACCAGAAAGATGTGAGGTGAAGCTGATTTTCTTCCATCAGTGTAGACAATCCCCTAGACAGTATTCTCAGAAATAGTGCTTGCACTGAAAGGGAATCTGAACTTCTTTAGCCAGGCCATGAGAATGTGAGTAAAAGCTTCTGAAATGGTTTGCTCTCCATTATATATTTTATGCTAACATATTTGGTTGTGTCTTCCATTGCAGGTTCTGTTGTGTATTCATCAACATATAATTCCACATACAGAGATTTATGGCACACTATCCCAGTGTAGGTTCTCAGCCAATTTGCACAAAAGAGGTTTCTTCCAGAATAAATGTTGTTTTTTTCATTTTGTGAATCCATGATTTATAACATCTGTTTACTTCTCAGATTTAAAAACTTTGTTAAAAATATGTAATGATAAAACCACATTGATGAAGAGTTTGCATAACCTCACAGTATTTTTCAGTACTCTATTGCTACATTCTGTTCCATTAATACATAATAAAACTTTTAATAACACCTCATCTATTAGTAAAAGCAGGTAGGATATTCCTCTGTAAGCACATTGTAGAACTCAGGAACATAATGAAAACATTTCTCCTGCCCAAAGCCTATAAAAGGGGGTTCAACCAGTACACTAGTCCAGGGCCTGGAGAGTCAAGGACAAGCCCATGAAATTCTGATGGCCTCCTCCCTAAAAAAAACCTAACAACCTCACAGCCCTCTTCCACTGCATTTTTTTTTTACAAAGGTTAGGAAATATGTAGCTCTTTTGATATTTTCATGACTTTTTACCGGGACCTTTCTATTTTTTTTCCTATGAAACAAATTGATAATTTCACCCTGTGAAATGGGGTGTATTCACTTAGACTTGAGAATTCTGGTCATAGCTCACACTGACATTGAAACCATTTATGCTGTTAATGCTGGTAAGCAGTTGGCTGAAATTTTTGATTTCTTGTGGAAATATCTCACAATGTCCAGAAGTGACCTAGAAAAAAAAGTGAAAGGGTTACCACACCACTATCCTATTGACCTTAACAATGAAGAGTTTGCAACATAAATGCAATATTTACCATCAGTACATATAGCAAATTTTGAAAAGCTTTAGAACTGCTAAATTTATTAACTGACTACAAACTTTGTGAGATATTTCCAAATGATTGTGTTAGTTTGAGAATATTCTCATGGGAATGGGAACCTTTCTATGTAACTTTCATACACACCTTTCGCTTCAGCCACCCCATCCCCCAGCTTTGGCTCTGACTCCAATGATTTTTGCTCCAGTCCTGCCTATTTCTTATGTATTTCTTAAAAGAATACTCCAAAGGGAATACAACTCTCAGGCTGCATCCACATTGCAGAAATAATACAATTTCACATGATTTTAACTGCCATGGTTCAATACTATAGAATTCTGGGAACCGTAGTGAGACATTTAGCCTTCTCTGTCAGACAGCTCTGGTGCCACAATAAACTACAATTGCCAGAATTCCATTGCCCTTAGCCATGGCAGTTACAGTGCTATCAAACTGAGTTATTTCTGAAGTGTGAATGCAGCCTGAGTAAATACTGCATTAGGGAGGTTGACATAACAATAATCTTTTGTGTTTTGTGAATTATGGGGCTGTACATATAGCTCCTAAAGGGTGGTGGGACGCCGTTCCTTTCCTAGCCAAATCAGGACCGTGGCAACCTCACGCTGCAGTCCTGATCTGGCCTTTCGAGGGCGCAAAAAAGAGCCACAAAAAGTGGTTTCTTTCTGCGCCATTGAAAGGGCGCCATAGCTGCATTGCCGCAGCTATACGGTGCTCCTGCAGTGCTGTGTCATATAGATGCAGTGCCGGAGGAGTGCCATGATGCCGCGCACCATATGGAGTGGTGCACGGCATGAGGGTGCCCTGGAGGGCAGAGTCGGGTGTGCGTCATGAGGACACCATGCCTCGACTCTGCCCTCATGCTGGCCACTAATACAGAAAGAAACCTGGCTACCTTTTAGCAGCATTTTTATTTATTTATTTTTTAAAAGTATACTTTGCTGATAAAACTAGAAACTAAAGCATCTCGTTCCAATAAAAACGAAATCATTAAAACAGCAATTTGAAAATAGTTTATAGCCCAGCACAACATTGATATAAAACCAATTTTAACGATTTAAAGGAAGCCATTCCAAAACCAGCAGCCACATAAATCTTTAAACAATCAAAAACTCAGTCCAGTTTTTCAACTAAAAGCAACTCAAAACAAAACAAATTTAAAGCCTTTTTTTCAAGGCCAACCAGGAGAGTGTTTTCAAAGTATGATATTGCCTAATATGTTTTATATTTTGTTCTTAATTTCTTTTTCTTCTATTTTAATTCTACAAGTTTTTATTTAGCTATTACTGTGATTAGCTACCTTGAGTAAAAGCAAAATAAGAGGTGTGCTCCACATGCTGAAAGGTGGCCACTTTTCTGTTTTCTAGTTACTTTAAAAATAAGTTTTCTCCTTTAGGGAAAAAAATGAGTAAAAAAAATTTTTTTTACAGTAAGACATAATATTAAACAAGAAAACAATGGATATTTAATTTCAGCTGTTAAATTTTCCTCCGATAGTTGCAAGTGCCATCACACCTGACAATCTCATGAAGCTACCCAGGGCCCCTTTTCCAGTATAAAGCTTCATTCTCAGGGAATATGGAGGAACCTCATGCTGGGAGACATAGTGCATATGGCAGGCTCCTGCAGAAGGAGTTAGGGCATGCCTCTTTCTCCAAGGCTGAAAGAAGTACTTACATGGGCATAACTCCCAGTCACACCCATGTATGTCATCAGTGGGGTGTCTAGCATGGGTGTCTAGTATGACATTCCACATGGATGTCTATTGTATCAGCCAGAAATGTTGAATTCACATGGTTTGAGTATAAATCTCCCAATTTGGCAGAGAAAATTCTGATTATTGTTTCCTACTGTTTTAAAATGTCCTGTTTTCCCTCTGTTCCTTTCCCTTCTTCCTCTTTGTCCTTGACTTATTTCAGTTGCTGCAAACTACCATATTCTGGCCCGATTTAAATGGGCCTTTGTGCTGCCTCCCTCACGTGCTAGGGGTTTGGCAGCTGAGGCTTCCCGCCGGCGGAAATGGAGGCGGTCTGTATCCCGCCATAGTCAACTATAAATCGATCACAAGCCTAAATTGAGGGCAGGTTTGGAGGGCAAAATTATGAATTTTGATACGACCTGTGGTTAAATCAAGGGTAAAACTTAGGGGCATGTAACAAAAGATCTAAAGGATGATGCAATGGAAAACAATGTCAAAGAACTTACACAATTTCAGTAAGTGTAACTGTTTGTGCTCCTAGTCAAGGCTGGATGGATAAGAGAATAGAGGTGGGTCAGTGCTTCCAGGACAGATTATGTTCTTGCCTTTCACCAGGTCATGGTTCCTTTTTTAAAATAGGAGTTAAAGTACAGTACTTACATTGGTTCATGGATAAGTTGACTTTGGGGTCCACTTTTGACTAAAAGTTCTAGGTTTATACATGAGTATATACAGTAAGTTTCAGGTTAAAAAGTACTTTGCATTCACTTAACTCATCAGTGAGAGAGAAGGGAGCAGAGCCTAATTAGAGTCTAAACTAGGGGTGCGTCCACAGTGTAGACATAATGCAGTTTGACATTAGCTACCATGGCTCCACACTATAGAATCCTGGGGTTTGTAGTTTTATGGGGCACAGCACTCTTTGGCAGAGAAGGCTAAAGACCTTGTAAAACTTCAAATCATAGGATTCTATAGGATGGACCTGTAGCACTTAAAGTGGTGTCAAACTGCATTACTTCTACAGTGCAGATGCACCCTAGGTGTCTGAAATGGTACATGATATTGATTAATGTTTTATACATATGTGAGTCAAGCTGTGTTTATGATGGTAGTAGAAATAACATATATGTAAGGAAAAGGTAACAGAATCTGAATCATCTGATGATTCCTACATATTATATAAATGAAATTAGAATTATTTGATGTAGATGACACACCCTTTTGCCAGAGGTTGACAGAACATGGGAGTAAACATGAGGTAAAGCAACAATGTGTTCACATGAAACAGAGGAACTAGGGGTTTAAAGGATTTTGAGGAAGAGGATGGTATTGAGGCCTCCTTCTCAGTGGAGGCTGATGGTTTCATTGTCAGTGAATCTGCTTTGGGTTGTAGCCCAGACTTTAAGGGAGTGATGCAAGGCACCACACTCTGTTTGCCACAAATAAATCCAACAATTGTGATATTTTTTTCAACCTTAAGATTAAAACCAGAAGTGGATTCATCAGTTGGGAATACTTGAGAGAAACTCCCACTGAAATCAATAGACATTTGTCTATATAAATATGATACTGGACATGTATGATTAAAAACAGCTATGACATAGCATACCATAAACATAACATAAATGCTCCACATGCTTCCTAGCATCCTGATCTTACATTCAGTAGAACATGGCATAGTGCATTGATTTCTGTCTGAGATAAATGTTGGCATCTGAGTCATTCCTATTTCAATATTAAGCATAGTTATGGTTGTTGTATGCCTTCAAGTCATTTCTGACTTATGGTGACCCTCAGGCAAAACTGTCATGGGGTTTTCTTGGCAAGATTTGTTGGGGGTGATTGCCTTTGCTTCCCTCTGAGGCTGAGAGAACATGACTTGCCTAAGGTCATGTAGTGGATTTCAACTGTGGCCTTCACAGTCATAGTCCAGTGCTCAAACCACTACACCATGCTTGCTTTCTGAAGAATATTTTGCAAATAGCAAGTTCAGTCCCCCCCCCCCCATACTAATATATCCACACTTATTTGGGAGTAGACCCCACTGAATTCAGTGAGTCATGATTAGGATTAATTAAATTTCAATCTATATATTTAGTATCTGAATTCAAATATTGAATTATGCAATAAGCACGGGTTAGGTCTGACCTTACAACCAGGCACCAGATTTTGATTATCATGAAAAGGCAACCAATTGTTAAATTATTTATTATTGTTACATTTTTACTGCAAGGAGAAGCCTCACATGATAAAATGCTTATTTGACCTTGAGAATTATGAACCATGATTTTATGGGGAGAAATATCACTAACTGTTCTGCTACAGACAACAATATTTCTTGGGTTAGCCTGGACACCAGTTAACATTTCAGGCCTTTCATCTCATAAGTAGACATAGTATTTGTCTAGCAATGTGAAGAACTGTAAAATCAACAAAAGAAAAACACACAAACACAAAAGTAGTGCTATGATAATTTGGGGTGTGTCAGTTCCACCCCCAAAATGGCAGGTGTTCCCCTGCATGTTTTGTGAGCTATTTGTGCCTGGAAGAGAATGATCTGTATATTTCTGCAATGACGAAAGATCATCACAATGCAAGTGTAATTATCTGGTAGTTATGACCACATGTAATTGAAAGATATCTGAATGATTTGTATTATGACTCTAGTTAGTTTTAAAATATTTATGGGTTTATTGACATTTCCCACATTGCATTTCTGCTCTTTTATAACCTAATGAGACAAAAGATTAATAGCTTTCATTAATACAGAGTATTCAATTGGTAGAGGAAGGGGAGAATTTGCAATGCTTTCTCTGCATTTAAGAGCTGCCTCTAATAATTTGTGCTGACCAATATTAAATGGCTGAGATACCAGCATTTTACTTCAGATGTAATCAGCACATTATCCCATACTGCACTCAATGGGAAACGAGGATGGTAAGATGTATGTGGATGTGGAACATTTATGACATCTCTTCACAGCTGTTAGGTAAATCCTCTATTACTTTTACACCAACTGGTATTAGACTAATATAAACTTGTGCCGTTTTGCTTAAGCATATTTACACTCAGAAGCAAGGTCCACACATAGCTTGTGAATCAGTTTTTGAAAAATATAGTTTAAGATCATCATCTAATGGCACATCCAGACGGACTGAAAAGTCCCAGTTAGTATTCCTGTTTTTTTCCAAATTTATACAGGATTAAAAGAAACTGACCTGGGGAGTTGATATAAAGAAATCTCTGATCATACTGGAGGCTGGCAGAAAATACTTTAGTATAAACAACACACACACACTCTCTCTCTCTCTCTCTCTCTCTCACGCTTACACACAGAACAGGAGCAAAACCTGGGACTTCCTGGTATTTTTAATCCATCTTGATGTGCCCTGAATAGTCTTCTTCCTCCTCCTCCTGTTTCTTCTACCTCTTCCCGCCATCACTACTAATTCTTATATCAAGCAAAAGGTTGAGTGGAACATAATCTCACAATTAGTCTTTTCCAAGACTTCATTCGTAGGATGCGTTTTAATGAACAGAACCAGGTTGGGGAAAGAGCCTGCCACTATGATGCCACTATCCTCTTTAATATGATTTATTTTTTAATGTATGAAGGAGGCTATGGCAGATTTGAGAACATTTCTGGTGGTCCTTAAGATATTTGATGCCCCTTAATGTTCCCCATGCTGGTTGGAGCTTCTTAGGTTTTAAAGAGATTATCACAACCATTTTTCTTCCCGCGCTAGACATGGGATGTAAACTGAAATAGGCAGATTTTATTGCACAGCCCCGTGCCCAGGCAGTAGGCATCCTGTACCCGATCTGGGCTTCTTCTGCACCTTTTCAAGAATGGGAAAATCTCTTTCTTTAAAAGGTGCAGAAGAAGCCTGGATTGGGTACAAGATGCCTACTACCTGGACATGGGGGTGTGCAATAAAATCCTCTTATTTAAGTTTACATCCCGCGTCTAGTACAGGAGGAAAGGCAGTGATCTCATAAATCTCAAACATCTGGAGATCCAAGATTTTCACACTCCTCAACAGTGGTGTGATCCAGAGGTTTGTATCTAAAAGATCTGGTTTATAATCATAAACTGCAACTCCATGTATGATTCTTAGGTCCCACTTAAATGAACAGTGTTTACATCTGAGTAAACATGGACATGACTGAGCTGCTAGTCAGTCAAATAAACCAGAGGGGGCTTAAGTAGCCAGAGGGAAAGGGAGGGGACTGGGTGAAAAGGCAGATGTCAAGTAAATGTTAAGGGCATGGATGGTCTTGATTGGCACCTGTTCCAGAAGTATCCAGCTCAATCTCACATCTAAAAATCTTAGAAACATAGATTTGGTTCAGCTGAAATAATTGCCCTAAAGATATTCTAGTGTGAACTAGATAGCAGTTTTATCTATTAACATACTTGTCAAATGCTTGCTTCCCTTGCCATAGAAATTCTCAAACAACTGGCCTACAAAGCAAGTGTCTGAGACTGAAATGCTGCTAAAATCATAATCTAGAATCATAGGAAACTAGAGCAAAGGGAATACCTTATAATAAATATAATAATAATAATAATAATAATAATAATAATAATAATAATAATAATTTTTATTTATATACCGCCCTGTGGTGAACCAATCCGGGTGGTTTACAACATTAAAATAACATACAGCATAAAAACAATATATTTCCCTCCCCCCTTAAAAAGTTATTAAACTGCATATCTAATTTAAAACCACAATAACTAGTTAAAACAACAATAAATTAAACAAAATAATACCAACCAACAAACCACTGCAACTTCAGTTCTAAAGAAAAGAAAAGGGGGCTTTGGAGACATAAGACATTGGAAAGTGAGCAATGTGGAATCAAGAATCTAAGGAGACCTAGGACCTTTGTTTGAAGACCTAAACTCTTGAAGTTGTAGAACTCTGGAAGCGTGCAGCAACTGCATGCTCTGGAACCCTAGTCTGTAGGGTGGCATCATCATGGTGGCGTCCTGTCCACATGGGTGCCACCATGATGATGCCACCGCCATGATGGCCATCATCTGGACATCACTGCATGTTGTCTACATCATAAGTGCACCAATGGTGCACTTGTGAGATATGTAATGCACCACAAAAAGAACCGGGAAGAACCGGGTTCTTTTTACTGCCGAGGGACGCCATGTGGTTTGGCAGCTGCGGTGTCCTTCCACAGTTAAAACGGGCGACTGGTGTACTGCCCCTAATACACCAGCTTTTACAACCTTACTAGGATCTCTGTTTAAAAATTTGTGCTTTTCGGTTTCTTCCTCCCTATATTGTATGTTTGTATTCGACACTTTAAGATCCTGTTTAATCGAAGTAGGGAATCCGGTTCCCTTTACTTTTTCTATTAATGAAAGATTTTGAAAAGAATGAGAGTCAGCATGGTGTAGTGGTTTGAGAGCTGAACTAGGACTCCGGAGACCAGGGTTCGAATCCTGGTTCTGTCATGTAAACACAGGGGGTGACCTTGGACAAGTCACAGTCTCTCAGCCTCAGGATCACTATGGCAAGACTTGCCAAGAAAACCCCACGATAGGGTTGCCTTAGGGTCACCATAAGGTGGAAATTACTTGAAGACACACAATAGCAATAATAACAACAACAAAGCTCCTTTAATACCCATTTCATAACCTACTAGATGCCTTTCCTGGCAAAACTACAACTGTTGATATTTCCGTTAGACAAAGCACAAACTGTTCCAAAAATCATGTTGAAATATTGCCATAGCACTCTAATTGAAGTACCTCTTATTACTAAGCATTTCCTAGAACCCTTTGGTGAACACAATCTCTTTGCTCTCCAAGTGTGATTATAAAAAAATAATGCCATCTCTCAACCCTGCTCTTGCAAGCTCACAGACCAAGACTGCTGTAATATGATTAGCACTCTTCCATCTGAACATCTGCCTAGCCAAGTGTTCTTGATGCTGCCCAGGCTATGGAAAGACTACAGGATGTTGTAATGCATAGTAAATAACCCACCAAAGAACTTTTCAGGTTTCATGTATTATTATTTGTATTCACCAGTAGAATCGCTTAGTATGTGGAGGCCCAGGCATAAGAAATAAAAATGACTCCCCTTCCACAAACGCAGCCATCACTGCCATTTTGTTTGTCAAGGCAGGGACTTGCGTCTGGAGATTTCCCAGTAAATCTTGTGATAGCTATACCCCTAGAATTTATGTACAGTGTTTGTACTGTGGAGAAATTGTCCCAGATAGTTCTTAACATCCATCAAGACTGGCAGTAATCTTCACCACCCGCTTAGTGAATGAAGTTATAGGCCATGCTATTCATGTACAGTACATTATCAAGAGTTTAAGGATTAGAAAAGAGATCTAAAGTGAAGATTACTACCAAGTGGAAAATACAATATTTGCCTATCCAAATCTCTATGTCCCATTGCCTGTAGGCCATCTCACCCCCTACTAGCAGCCTTTCTCTTACTGCAGCATGTGTGCACAATAAGGGGGGGGGGATCACAAATCAATATTAAAATAAATACATGGGATGGGAGGAAGATAGTTATAGTATGGTGTATGGAAAATGTCAGTCAGGCTGGCAACCATGTCTTGAAAAGGGGGGGAAGTGCAGCTGTTTTTCTGCTCACCCATCTGGTTGGCAATACAATATTGGTTTAGCAGTTAAGCATCTAGAGAGCCTCCTACATTCCCTTCTGTAAGATGAGGAATTGATTCAAATGCAATATGAGCAAGCAGATCAGTTCCACCAAAATAGAAGGAACAGTGGCATCATTAGAGGTGTGTGGGTTGTATGGACTACACCAGGGAGGTGACACCACTTTCCCACAAGCATCTTCTTTTGGGCAGAAACAGGCTGTAGCATTCAACTGTGTCCCTTTAAAATGCTGAAGAGATTGTGTGAGTGGGGTGGGGCTAAGTGAGAGAAGAAAAGAGAGGCCCCAGATTTTTAAAAAAATAATCTTAAAATTTTAATTATTAAAACAAAAGATTTTTTTAAAAAAAGTTTTATTCTTTAAAATTTTTCTTTAAAAACATCACATTTTACCAAATTTTCTCTTTAATCACATGAAAGTATATATATGTAAATACATTTAGGCTGTGCATATGATATTGTAATTTAAAGGTATCATTATAATTTTGCAAGTTGTATATGTCACAAGGATTACCATTACGTTCAGTGATGTATGAGAATTATGATGTATGTGTAACGTTAGTAGAAAAACATTATTAAGGATTCTGTATAGTTTGATATGGGAGGGGGTCAGTGGTGGGGGGTGACACCATGAGTTATCGCACTGTGTGACATCAGTCTTAGTGACACCACTGGGAGGAAAGCGGTCAAGGTGCATGGAATGCATTTCTGGGTCCCCTCCATGTATTAAATACATCTTCCAAAAATGTGAGTATTACTTATACAGTAACACTAGATGTCCTTGGGACTATGCAGAAGCAAACATTATCTGGCTATAAATGTTCTTCCAAGAGTAGGTGCCAGTTGAGTTAGTATCTTTAATTTGTTAATGTTTTGTTGATTTGTTACTTTTACAGCACATGTTTGGCTGTGTATTGAGGTTGAACAGACACTGAGGCTATTTGTTAAAATAAAATGCTGGGATTCTTTCATATGCAGCTGCATTGAATGAGCCAGGCATTTTTGTTTTGTTTTGTTTTGCTTTGGATGGTAGTGATTTGGTACTTGCCCTGTTTTGTCATATCATCTATATCATCTAATTCCTTCATTATAAAGTGGTATATCAGGCAGAAGTAACTGAATATGAATTCTTCACTAAACGCTGAACACTCTTACAAGCATTCACCTATTTCCCAACAAACCTTCAATTAACAAAAACAACATCTGCCAGTGAGAATAACTGAGGGAGAAATTGGGGAGTTACAAATTTCATTTACTGACGTTTTGATGCATAAGCTTTTTAGGTAGGTACATTTTAATCTGATCCACTTGCTGCTTAACCAACAACAATTGCGCTCTTAGGGGGGATATCCCAGACAGTAAAACTGAACTAACATTGCTTTATCCAGTTGCCACAAGCAAACTAATCTTTATGTGGGAGACATTTTCTCTACTTCTGCACCAATAAAAATAAATTTGGAAGTAGCTTTTGGATTGATTGTCTGCATTTTTCATGACGTTGGGCTGATGCAATGTAACATTAAGCCAGGAAATTATGCCTTTTACATTGTGCTGAATACTGGGAGTACAGGTGAGAATTAATAGGAATTCATCAATATCTGAAGGGCCACATAATCTCTGCTAAACCATAGTTAAATGTTTCAAGAATGTAGTAAACCATAGTTTAGTGTTAGAAGAATGAACAGTGGCAAGCTTTGAATCTGATTAGTTTCTCCTTCCCATTTCCTCTCTCTTATGCGTGTAAAAAAGAAGCTAGGAGGAACCTTTTGCTTCCTTTTCAGATAACACCGATTGTACTCTGTGGATCTTATCGCTTGGCTTATTAATTTGGCTTACCTGTCCTGGTTTAAATTTCAATTTGGGCTGCATCTTGATCTTATCAGAAGGTTTTTGCCACCCAATTTGCCACCCAAATAGAGCCCAGGTGAATCCCTGCTTCCAGGAGCACTCCGATGGCCATTTTCTTAAGTTGGAAAATTACCAGATCGGAAAAGAGCTGTGTGGAGCACTCCTGGAAGCAGGGATGCATCCTAGCTGTATTCGGGCAGCAAATTTGGTGGAAAAAACCTCCTGATAACATCAGGATGCAGCCCAAATTGAAATTTAAAAGCAGGAAAGATAAACCGAATTAATAAGCCAAGTGATAAGATCCTACATTTAGTACTAAAGCTCTGATCCAAATTGGGACCCTAATATGGAAGGCAGATGGTTTTAACGAAGAACAAAATATAGCTCTTCAAATGTTGTTGGACTGCAACCTGCCAGAATTCCTTACAAAATGCAGTGTTGACTGGGGCCAATGGGAATTGTAGTCCAACATCATCATCATCATCATCATCATCATCATCATCATCATCATCATCATCATCATCATCATCATCATCATATTTTATATATGCTGTAGATTTACACAGCACTGTACATACGAACAATAAATAATACAACATCTGGTGGGCCATACTTTTACATCTCAGGTTTTAACCCTTTCCTGTTGCTGTGAAGTCAATCTGGATGGAGAGGGATGGCAGTGGTCTCCAGACTTTTTTTGGCTACCACTGCTTTTCTTCTTGGGTGACAACCCAAACACATCCTAATGCCTATTTCTTGATGTTAGGTCTACTGTTCTCCTGCAGATTCAAAGCAACCAATCTCAGTTGCTGCTTCTGTTGCACCTGGTCACCTTGCAAGCAACAACTGAGCAGGCGGCTGAAAGCCTCTTGCCCATGCTGGCCTGGTGGCAAAGGCTGGTGCAGGTAAGAGACTTCTCAATTGCTGCTCAGCTTGCTGCTTGGTCCCTGTTCCCTTTGCACCTGATCACCCTGGGAGCAGGCACTGAGCAGTTGGCTGAGCAGTGACTGAGAAGCCTATCACCCATACCTACCTTGTGGCAAAGGCTGGCCTGGGTGAGAGGCTTCTCAGTTGCTGCTTGACCACCTGCTCAGTTGCTGCTCCCAAGGTGACTGGGTGCAAAGGCAGAAGCTTCTCCCCAGTGAGGAAAGACTCTTAGGAGCGTTACAGACCGCCCCTTTGCGGCGGTCTGCCGGCACTGCTGTTTGCTCTGCGAGGGAGCCGCAGCAGCCAAACCGCGCAACTCCCTCACAGAGCAAAAAAGAAGCTCCAAAATGGAGCTTCTTCCTGTGGTGCGGTTATGACGCCGCGAGGCGCCAATGGCACACTTGCAACATCATAAGCGCCGCACGACATGCGGACGCACAGCATCCGCTACGTCAATATGGCGGCGGCCGTGTGGAATGGACACCGCCATATTATACATATTGACTACCGTACTAGGGTTAGGGGGGTGCGGAAGCACTGCCCCTTCCTAACCCTAATACGTAGTCAATACATATTTTATGGCGGTTTGTAACCCACCCTAGTCTTTTTTCACCAGAGTGGAGAGGAGCGCAGCTAGCTTATCACTTTTCTCCCCAGTAAGGAAGGACTTTCAATCCAAGAGAGGTGAGACAGGTGAAGGACTCTTTTGAAGAATTGACCCCAGATACCTTTCTCCTTCCTTCCCCAGAGTTGTGCCTTCCCTACACAGCTTCAAGTCATCTCCCTTCCCATACATAAACGTTTCTTCAGCTATGTCTTCTCTGGGCCTGCCCAATGAAAGAAAGCAGGAAAGCAGCAGCTCCAACTTGTCAACCATGTCCCAGCAAAGTTCACAAAGCTTAAGCAGGGTCCCAAATGTGAAAGCTCTTTTGGCTGCTGCTTCTCCCCTGCCACCACATGCTCTAACTCTTTGCTTCAATAAGTCAGTCCCAAAACAGTGCCATAGGAGTCAGCTTGCATGGGCAGATGAAGAGTGAGAGACACCACCACACAAAGTGATCAATAAGACTGGGTGATGGTTTTAAGGGACCTTGAAAAGAGGGGTTTCATGCAACTCTCATCCCCACTATGGTCCTAAAGTCTGCTTTTCCCCTTGTCTTCCTTCCACACCAGTACTTTAACTGAAGCCCCCCTCATGCCACCCACTTTTCCCTCCCCCTCCCCCTGGATCTTTCCACTGCCCCCAGAGGGAGAATACTGCCCTCTTTGGGAATCACTGATGTACAGTGATGGATAGTTCTTCTGCAATATGTATTATAACAGTGGACCCCTTCTTCCAGCTCCAGTCTTTATTGGGAGAAAAGCCAATTGGAGCACCAGCACTTACTCTCTAGTAAAATAGGAGAAAATGTAGGTGCTAGTTATGGCTAGAATCCTGTTGTCTAGGCCCAGTTAGAGTATTTATTAATTTATTGAATGTTTTTGTACCCCATCTTTCTTCTGGAATGGGATTCAGTTGTTGAATTGTGAGTTGGTATGCAGATAAATACAGCTGATGGCTCTATTCTAGTCAGGAGTAACAATAGGACTGAGGTCCACATCTTGTAAAATAATGTTGGCTTTGCCCTGAGACTTATTCCACTAATGTTAAACCATGGTTTAAGATTATATTCAGATCAGTTGTCAGGATTGCTATTAAGTTGCTTGTCTTGACTGCTGTGCTATGAACTGAAAGAGGCACTGAAAAATCATGTCTGAGAGTCTGCTTCAGTTGCAGAAATACTGAGAGAGTGCTAAGGGAGAGATTGCTTAGAACAATGTTGACTTGACCATTTGTGCATGACAGTGGAGTCCATGGAAATACTCACTGAAGATGTTATGACAGCAGCTGACAGGTTCTGTGCCCATGACCTCTTCTAGACTATGTGGCACTGATCCTGAAGCTTGCTTTGTCTCCGTAATAGATTTTTTAATGACTTCCTGTTGCATAACAGTGTGTACTGTTACAAGGATCTGTCTATGCAGTATGACGAACTTTCTAGAGTGGGTACTAGAAAAACAATTGAAAAAGATGGGTAACCTTCCTTCTAGACTTTTTAGGGAACACAGAGAGTTAAAACTACCTCTTTTTCAGCTCTCCAGCCAAATAAAATATGAATGAAGGCTCAGCATAATTTTTAAAACAGCTAATGTTCAAACCAGTAACGATGTCGATACAGATGACACCACTGTTGATTTTGTGTGGAAGATGACCTCTTAAACGAAGATGTCTTCTGTGGACAAATTATTTAGAAAATCACACGTGTGATATTACACAGGTCTGCTGACTCCTGCTATGTTATTTAATGTAACCATTTATCAAAATAAGAACCTTTCTGGTTTGAAAATGCTTGAAAAAAATTAATGTAATCATTTATCAAAATAGCAACCTTTCTGGGTTCTTATGCAGATTAAGTACTTTCTTAAGTACTCTTGGAGATAGACATTTAGGAAATTCCCTGCCTCAGTTGGTAAAATAACTTGAGTGTTTTGAGTGTTAATACACCTTGCTTTGAATGAATGAGTGTACAAATATGCGAGTGTCTGGATGCTATTTACTGCCATTTACATTAACCTTAGGTAGAAAAATATCTTGTATTGGCCTTGGTTGGAGAATCATCTTGACTTTATCTCTCCATACTACCTCAGATTACTCTCTGTTTCTATCTAGCCAATCAAATGCAGCAGGGACACCAAGATTCTAATAGGACAGAACACTTCAAATGAGATCAGCATGGTTTCCATCAACCTGTTCCTATTTGCACCTATGAAATGGGGGGCGGAGGGGGGACAGAGAAGCAAATGGTAGAATGTGGAAAAATGGCCAGTTGCTTTAATAGCAGAAATTGCCAGTGGACAGGCTGGCTGTGGATTCTGGGAACTGTAATTAACAAGTAACCTTTCCAAGCTCATCACTACCATAGCTACTGCTATTGCTTTGTCACAATACACTAGACTGCTTCCACACCATTTACCATGAATCATTTTGGTATGATTTTACACACACACACACACACACACACACACACACACAAATATTAAGTATATTTTGGACAGTTTTCAGGAAGGACAATAAAATGTTTCCCGCAGTAATAATAAAGGTGTCTGTTTTGGTTCTGTACTCTCTTCAGCACTCTGTCATTTCGAGAGTAACCTTGCATGGATTTTGACTTGCCTTTTTTAAATGCCAAAATCAATTTGTTGTGAACCTGACAAACCACAAAGCCATGCCATTTTACTCCAAAGTTTCACATCAGCTTTTATGAAATGCAGCCCTTGCTTTTATTATTCACTGAAATACCCCCATGCTTTGACCCCTGACCCCCTCTTGGCATATTTTCAATGTGAATGTGAACTCATCCCATTCAAATGTTTAAAATTAAATTTCTTATAAATGCAGCCAGAATGTCAAATTTATGGAGAAGAAAGTTCATAGCAGTTACATTGTTAATGAATAGGCACTTAATTTGGTCCAGTTTTGTCATGGTAATGCAGTAGTGATGTATATCATACTTAATATTACTAAATGCTGCCCCAGTGTAAAATAAAGACTGGCTTGTAATTTAATAAGATAGGACGCAAGAGGAGAGCAAAAATGAAACTAAAAATTAGTCAGAAAATCAGCCTCATAATAATGATGTGCCTTGAGATCTGAGACCAAATTATCATAGGCTGAGGCATGATTCCTCTTTTTAGGCGAAGAGTAATTCTTTCTTTCTTTCTTTCTTTCTACCAAGACTAGGAGTCTCATAATAAATTTAGCTCAAAACAAATTTAAAAGTTATAGATTTATTGTTGTTGTGCAACTTCAATTTGTTTCTGACTTATGGCAACATTATCACAGGGTTTTCCTGGCAAGATTTGTACAAAGGGCTTTGCTGTTGCCTTCCTCTGAGGCCAAGAGACTGTGACTTTCCCAGTAGGTTTTCATGGCTGAATGAGAATTCAGACTGTGGTCTCCCGGAATGCAGTCTAATACTCAAACTACTGCATCACACTGGTTCTCACACCACTTAGAGGGTACAAATAATACTCCTAAAATAAATTATGAAAATCCAGTTAAACACATTATAATGTTAAAACACAATTGGATCAAAAGCATAACAGTAAAAAAAAGTATACTGTCTGCCCATTAAAAGCTCCTTCCTCAGGAGTCTGCAGAAGTTAGAGTGACTGAGGGAAGGGATGATAGGAGGGCATGGTATTAGCTAGTTTTCCGTTACTTGTCAAGTCCCTGTTAGTATTTGGTATTTAGTATTTGGGATATAATACTTGGGTGGGGAATTCTAACAGATATATAGGGGGCATGGAGCCATATTGAGTGAGACACCTATCAGAGCTTGGGAAAAGTGACCCAGCTGAACAGAGAAGAAAGAAGTGCGGAAATCCACCAAAATGTACTTGAAAATAAAACAGTCATTACAGACACTTTCATATCTTAAATGCTCTCCCCCTTCCCAAGGAAGCTAAAGCCAGCAGGGTTGTCCCTGGAACATCTCACTCTGTGGGGAAGTAACAAACACATAACAATGCCTATTCCATCCAGCATGCCTGGCACATTATTATTCCATAATGGGACTTGTACATGTTGTTGAAGAGGGTGCTAAATAATATAATAAAACCATCTTGTTTAAAGTTCATTTAGAGGCTTCCGGGTAAGAGAGCTTTTGATGAATTTTTAATGTTTATGTAATTGAATACTCTGTTCAGATTATAACCATTAACTGGCAATGGCGAGAGTGTGAGCCCATGTGTGTATGTCTGACACACACACACACACACACACACACACACACACACACAGAGAGAGAGAGAGAGAGAGAGAGAGAGATGTACTCCTGAGCTAATGAAATATTGAATGCTTGCTCATTTTTTCTGCTTGTGTCATATAATGGATAGTTTTACTGAATTTTACGGTGCTTGCTTTAGTAGGAATAACATATTATTCAGATTTATCACATAAAAAAACCCTTCATGCTCCTAGTTGGGTTTTTTATTATTATTTTGGAAAGATGGGAAACACTGCATTCCTACTATATGATCTTAGATCCGATGATTGGGAGGCTTAGTCTTAAAAATGTACAGACACATAACTATGTGTATAAATTATACAGGAAGATCATATTGTTCTTCCAGGCAGTTTTTTGGGGGAAATAATCTAGTTTCAAGAGTTGTGAATTAAACTGATAAAAATAAGATAGATGTGGGAGCAGTTTCCCTGTTACATTTAATTCATCAGTGATGGCTGTTGTGCACCAAAATAGAATTGAAGGTTAGGGCCAGCCCTGCTGTCAGGCAGAGTGAACCACCTTAGGGCTAGTCTGCATGGGCCAAAAGGCCCATTCCACCTCTGCCCCATTCTGGTGTGGCCAGTCTGGACAACATCAAGCATGTCCTCCCTTAGAACTGGAGCCCTGGAGGTGCAGTGATTAAAGGCAAGTACTTTAGGCACAATGTTGTGACTTCAATCCCAGGCAGGGCTCCAAGGTCCACTTAGCCTTCCATCCTTTTGTAGGTTGGTAAAATCAGTGCCCAGGTTGTTAGGGGTGGTTGGCTCATACATTGTAAACCACTTAGGGAGTTCTAGTTCACTGATGAGTGGTATAGAAATGCACTTGCTATTGCTATTGGGGCAAAACAATGTTAAACTGAAGTAAATAAAGCCTTGCTCTCTGTTTCTGCATCACGGTGGTTGTCTGCATGGGTGTCCTGCTGGGCTGCCTTGTGTGTCCACTGCAGTCACGGATCACTTGCTCTGAGGTCAGAATGAGCTGTCCAGCATGTCACCATTGCTGGGCACCTTATTCTGGTCTCAGAAGTGAGTGACCCGTGTTGGCAGTGGATGCACTGAGTGGCCCAACAGGATACCTGTGCAGATACCTGTGCAGATAGCCACCATGATACAGAAATGGAGGGTAAAGTAATGAATGTAAAATTGGGGCATCCTGGAGTATCCTGGCCAGTGCAAACAACCCCTTTGGCAACAGATTACATTATCAGAGTACTCCCAGAAATTACTCCTGAGCTCCCTGCCATTCTAATCCCATCTGCTGCACTCTGAATGACACTGCCCCACAACCAAAGTTGAAGAAAAATTCCCCTGCCATCTCAATTTGCTTCTGTACATGGAGTGGAAGGGGCACCATCTTGTCTTTTACCGTAGGCAGTAAAATACATTGGAGCATCTCTATTGAATGCCTAATTCGGGACCGTGCAACTTCCAACACAAGGCTGCTGGTGTATTGGCTCCTCCTGAACCTGCTGCACCCTATCTGACCACTGCCAAACTCTGATTGTTGGTGGTTAAACAGTCATGTTCTTCATTTCACGGGAAGAGCATGTGCCTTAGTTTTAAGCCAGTTTTCGCTTCTGGGAGCATGATTTGGCTTTTAAATGAGGTACTTGCTCTCTGTTTTAAAAAGAAAAAAGTTGCCATTTTTATTTATTTTGTTTTTGGTTGCTACTGTCAAACCTCCTACATTTGGCTGTGTGGTAGCAAATTCAGTGGTGGCTGGAGGATGGCAGGTAGTGGTTCTTTCTTTCTTTCTTTCTTTTTGAATATAGAGAGTCCACACACTACACAGTCTTTGGGTTTTGTGTTGACCCCTGGGTCTGATTGTCAAAAAGCAATTCACTGCTTTAATTTTTATATTGAAAGTCAGTGAGGTATAATGGTGTGTTTAAGCTATGAAACTAACAAATCCCTCTCTGCCTGAAGTTTACTGAATGACTCAGGACTGGTCACTTTTGCTTACCCTATTCTTAAGTGACAGGTTCATTGTGAAGATAAACATGGGGGACAGATATGATAGAGATAAGATAAGATAGGAGGTCAGATAAGAGAGATAGGATAGAGAGTCAGGTGTAATGGTTTGAGTGTTGGACTAGGACTTTGTCTGACCAGTTTGAGAAGTTTATCGCACCGGGGTTAAAACGTTCCCTGGTGCATTCTAACGTGCCTGCGCAGGAGCACGCACGGAGCATGACGGGAACGCGATGAGTCCCAGAACGCCATTTTACTGCACACTGAAACGCCGCCTTTGCCTCCGGGCATTCCCATCGCGTTCCCATTGAGTTCCAGAGGGTGCCATTTCTGGGAACTGTTTCAAAGCGTCCCCAGAAATGGCGTCCCCTGGAACTCAATGGGAACGTGATGGGAACGCCCGGTGGCAAAAGCAGCATTCCGGTGTGCAGTAAAATGGCGTTCTGGGCCCCATCGTGTTCCCGTCATGCTCCGTGCGTGCCCCCGCATGGGCACATTAGAACGCACCGGGGAACGTTTTAACCTCGGTGTGATAAACTTCAGAATCTCTGCTTTACCTTGAGAATACCTTAAGTGACTTTGGACAAACCACACTTTCTCAGCCTTAGAGGAAGGCACTGATAAACTTCCTCTGACTATATCTTGCCAAGAAAACTTTATGATAAGGTTGCTACAAGCTGTAGTCAACTTGAATGTACGTAATAACATGTGTGAACTAACCAGTTAAAGCTTGGTGTATGATTGATTTTTTTTGTATGTTTCTGTTTGTTTGTTTTGTCACATACAGTCCCAAAAATTCTTACCATTTTTAATGTTTCATAGTGGAAATGTGCTTAATAGTATTTTAAGGAGGAGATTCTGCATCATCAGTGTAAGTGCAATGATGGTGCTCTGTTAACATAGTTCTGATAAAGCCTTTCCACCCCCCCCCCCCAAAAAAAAAATCCCTACATTTTCAACCTTCAGCACTCAAGATGAAGTGTTTTGAGGTGCCCAGCATCAAGGTGCTGGGAAATGACACTTGCATCCCTGTCAGTGCATTGAGAACAGGAAGCTGGAGACCTCTTGGGCTCCTGCCCACAAGGCACCCATCACTCGGAGACTGCTGGCAGATGTCACCACTTGGTGCCTTGATATCAGGCACCTCAGAAACACAAGGCTGAAAAGATAGGGGTTATGGGGTGTGTGTGTTACAAATAAATAGACATTCATGACCATAAACATGAATCCCTAGCTGATATGAGATCTTAAATCCAGTTTACAGGCTTGAAACTGCTGAAAAGGTTGTCAGCCTTTTATTAGTTTTGACATTCTAAGCCATTTCTCTGCTTGCTTTCTTGTTTGTTTGCTTATGTTTATTTGTACAAACTGCCCTGGAAGAAGGATGATAATCTAAAATGCACATCTGCCATTGTGATTCTGCACTACTATTGTAGCCTGCAGAGATAATGAATGACCATACCATAATTTGTGTGCTCACCGTAAATCAGTTTTTATCAGAGAGGACCAATATCCTGGTTTGAAATCTTTTCCACCCATACTGAAAACTAGAAGATTAAGTAGAAGGCATTAGTCATTTTCTCTCTGACATGCTAGCTTTTTTTTTTAATTTCAGGTGGTAGTGTGTCTTACTTGGGGGACAGCAGTCCAGTCTATTTGATCGAAATCTCATTTAAAAATAATCTTAACCAAGGATGCCTTGTGTTTTCTTTCACTACCAAACCATTATTATTATTATTTTTTGGGGGGTGGGGAGGATGCTTTTCATAGAGCAGCCTAGGAAACCACTCTGTTTGTACATTTTAAATGGGAGACTTAAGGTACACTTTTAAACAAAAACAAACTAGTATTCCAAATATATATTTAAATGTTTATTTCCATTACCAGGTTAAGAAGACAGACAATGCTTTATTTCAATCAGTAGCTAAAATTCTGCAGTTTTGAAATCTACAATCCAGACACATATTACCTGTTGCTCAATAAGATTTGAACTGGACCCACATTTAATCCGCTCTCTTGAGGCATTGCACCAGACCTGAGGATTTTGTTACTTTGTTACTTTGTTGTTGTTGTTTTGTGCCTTCAAGTTATTTCTGACTTATGATGACACTAAGGCAAACCTCTCACGTTTTTTTCTTGGCATGCTTCTTCATGGTCTATTGCTATCCTCTGAGGCTGAGAGAATGTGACTTGCCCAAGATCACTCGCTGGATTTCCATGGCTGAGTGGGGATATGAATCCTGCTGTCCAGAGTCACAGTCCAAAGACCAAACTGCTACACCCCACTGGCTCTCCTCCTCCTATTATTACTACCAATACAACAATGACAATGATGACTGCAAGAATGATGATAATGGTTCAAGTTACTTTCTTGGCTAGTTGGTCCCCTAGAAGTGAATGGACATTTAACAATCAGTAACAGACAGCAAACAGTTCCCCTATACTGCCACTCAGTTATCTCCTGAGCAATTAAACTATTCGGTTTTTTAAATATGCACTCCTGTCTTTTATCTGTGAAGAATCAATGACATCGGAACCTATAGTATAAACAATCCTATGGAAGGCCATCTGGGATGCACTACTGAAGAGAACAATTCTTTCCTTTGCATCACATTAGGCATGTGGAACATTTTGGATGTGACATATTTGGAGACAGAAGCGAGTTGTAAATTTCTGGGAGCTAAGATATATGATGTGTATCTTGGCAAACCACTTATGAGAACATAGCCAGGCTTCCAACCAGTGTTGCACACACATGGGGGGGGGGGAGGTTGTAGATGTTTCAAAAACTTTTTACTTCACTGTGTCCCAATATTACTATTGTATTTAAATCACATGGCAGTGCTCTTCACAAACACCATGGCATATTGGCTCAAAAAGTATCTCACTGTTGATCCATTTAATTTTATTCCACATTTCATCCTGAGACTTAGAGAATAGTTTTCCTGTGCTCTCTGCACTCAAAAAGAAAGAAAGAAAGGTTTGCCTTCACAATCTGTGTGCCATATCAGGCGGTCCTCAGCTGTATAAGATTTACATTTACACAGCTTGACTTTTTATTAAGGGTTGTTATTTTCTTCCATGTCCATAGAAAGAGCCTGTTCAACAGCCCCACTCTACCAAAACTTAAATCCAGTTATCAGTCTCAAATAAAGCAAACCAACTAAATCAATGGAATTTACATTATTGTAATCTGCCAATTGACTGAGTGGGGATACTGTCACTCAGGAGTTTATCGCATGCAATTTTAACATTGACCCGGGCACAGGATGGGATTGGGCTGGAATGGGTGAAAACTGATTTTACCGCATGCAAAATTGCTGTTGCGCTGCCGCCCGACCATCACCTGTCTTCCAGCAGTGCTCTGGTGACTGATTTTGAAAGCTTTCATAGTACCAACAATAAACTCCTCAGACTAGAAATTGGACTTGTACAAAACTGAGGTCTAGTGAAACCTCTCAATGGATCCTTGCAGGCTTATCTTATTGTGGTCATCCTTTTGATTTGGTACTAGGGTTTAGAAAAAGGATCTTGGTCCTTCATCATTTTGGATCCATGGGAATATCTGGAACTTTTAAGAAGGCTTGTGAATACTGTCACACAATGGGAGGCCAGAATTAAACTAGAAAAAAGAAGAGGAATAAAAGGGATGTATCAGCAATGTACACTGGCCATTGCTTAAGGTTATGCAGTGTTGATGCTGTCCAGGATGTTGGTTATGATTTTTGGATGGCAAAACAGGACAGAAACATCCCCCCCTTTTTTTTTTTAGAGTTTGAAAAATGTGATACTCATGCTGGCTTGAAGAGGAGAATTCTAGTAGTTATTCCAGGCCCTGCTTTTCCAAGTGTAAGCAATATGGAGATGCTTAGCGAACATCAGACTCTTTGTATCTGATGCAGTAGTGTCTGCTACTATTGACTGACAATCACAGACAGTTAAATATTTTACATTACTTGTTCTTCCATCATTTTAATGTGAGATGCCAGAACCAAACCTGAGACCTCCTCCTATATGCATGCATGTTCTCTATAGCTGCACTCAGGCTCCTTTGCTAAAGTGGTGGGACATTATCAGTTTTGTGTTTTGCAGTGCTTCTTTTCCACAGTTTTTCTGTGATTAATGCTCTACTGACCCATGAATTCCCTCCGATTAATCCTTCTGTGATTAATTCCATTTTCTGGGGAAATAATGCATCTGTTTAGAGCAGCACTTCTCAAGTTGTGTGTTGCGACCCCTTTGGAGGTTGAATGACCCTTTCACAGAGCTTGCCTAAGACCATTGGAAAACACATATTTCCAATGATCTTAGGAAAATTATTTTATGGTTGGGGATCACCACAACATGAGGAACTATATTAAAGGGTTGTGGCATTGAGAAGGTTGAGAACTACTGGTTTAAAGCAATGCATTATATGTCAGGGTTCTGAGTTAACCACAGGGGCTTTCCTAAGATGAGATACTCCCTCATACTTCCTCTTTTTTATACTGTTTATTATGGATGTTATTCTCTGAACTTGGGAAGTAAAATGGAGGACTTGTTTTGCTGCAGAGAGGAGTTAAATCCTGCCTGGTACACAGAGGCATGGATATATGGTTCCATCGTTCATAATGTACAATGCTGTTTTGTACAACACATCTTTATGGCATTCCCTGAGAAACTTTAATAGTACTGTAGTAAAGCTGTTAGATTCAAGTATGAGCAGTGCACGCTTTGACAAAAGAAGAGAAACAGAACAATGTATTTTAATTACAGTCTCCATTCTCAAATGTTAGCCTTGGATTACAGCAGTAAGATCTTTGTTAGATTCTGGAAGAAATATTCTGTGGCCTCTTAACAGTCTCATTTTACTATGCAGACTGAATTTTGATAAAACACTGGTAGTACTTTTTGTGAAATAGTAATGCCCTTTCCCCAGCCTCATCTGTCTCCTCTCAGAATCTTCCACATCCTTCCTCACATACATAACTATCCATTCTTTGCTTTATACCCAAGTTTTGAAAATGGGCAGTAGTGGGGAGGCTAAATATCGTAAAGGCACCAGATCCAGTCTGATATTGGAAGCTAAGCAAGATGAGCTCTGGTTAGTACTTGGATGAGAGACCACCAATGAATACCAAGTGTTTTAGGCTATATTTTAGAGGAATGAACTGGCAAAAACACCTCTGATTAGAGATAGAATTATACAATCAGGGTTGGAAGAAACCACAAAGGCCACCCAGTCCAATCCTCACCATGCAGGAATGCACAATCAAAGCACCTTTGACAGATGGTCATCCAGCCTCTGCTTACAAACCTCCATAGAAGGAGACTCCACCACTCTCCGAGCAGGTGTGTTTCACTGTCGAACAGTTCTTACTGTCAGGAAGTTCTTTCTCATGTTGAGGTGAAATCTCTTTTCCTTTAGTTTACATCCGTTCTTCCGGATCCTAGCCTCTGGAACTGCAAAGAACAAGCTTGTTTCATCCTCAATATGATATCCATTCAAATATTTACACATGGCTGTCATATCACTTCTTAACCTTCTCTTCTCCAGGCTAAACATACCCTCTAGCTCCCTAAACCCCTCCTCATAGGGCATGATTTCCAGACCTTTCACCATGTTGGTCACCCTCCTCTGGACATGTTCCAGTTAATCAACTTCCTTCTTGAATTGTGATGTCCAGAATTAGACATAATTTTCCAGGTGCGGTCTGGCCAAAAAGGAATAGAACGATAGTATTACTTCCCTCGATCTAGACACTATACTCCTATTGATGCAGCCTAGAATTGCATTGGCTCTCTTAGCAGCAGCAACACATTGGTGATTCATGTTCAGCCTGTTGTCCATTAAGACTCCTAGATCCTTTTTGCATGTACTACCATCAAGACTACCCATTCTGTATCCGCATTTCATTTTTAGTGTTCAAGAGTACTATCCTACATTTCTCTCTAGATCAAGAGAAGTAATAGTGGCACTGTATTCTGCTTTGGTCAGGCCCCACCTGGAATATTGTGTCCAGTTCTGGGCACCACAATTCAAAAAGGACATTGAGAAACTGGAGCGTGTCCAAAGGAGGATGACTAAAATGGTGAAGGGTCTGGAAACCATGCCCTATGAGGAACGACTTAGGGAGCTGGGGATGTTTAGCCTGGAGAAGAGAAGGTTAAGAGGTCATATGATACCCCTGTTTAAATATTTGAAGGAATGTTATATTGAGGAGGGAACAAGTTTGGTTTTTGCTGCTCCAGAGAACAGGACCCGGAACAATGGATGCAAGCTACAGGAGAAGAGATTCCACCTCAACATTAGGAGGAACTTCCTGACAGTAAGGGCTGTTCGACAGTGGAACACACTCCCTCGGAGTGTAGTGGAGTCTCCTTCCTTGGAGGTCTTTAAGCAGAGGCTAGATGGCCATCTGTCAAGGATACTTTGATTTGGATTTCCTGCATGGCAGAATGGGGTTGGTCTGGACGGCCCTTGCAGTCTTTTTCAACTCTGTGATTCTATGATTCTAAAGCATCAGGTGTGTGGGATACTTTACACCTAGGGAGGAGATGACTCACCCAGTTGTTTTTTTTGGATTCATTGTATGAAAAGTTATTCCCTCTGCAAATTTGGTTAAATGTTCCCCTAGCTATACCCATTACGTGCGCCATGGATCTTTATTTACTCCTCTAGGTGTGAATATCTCCAGTAATACTGTGCTTGTTTTTTCTAATCAGAATATAGTGTTCAGTTTTCAAAAACAGAATATTGATTGTTATTCTAATGTGTATTTAAGTTAACTCCAGCTATGGTTAACCTATGGTAAAGTATTATTGACAATGCTTATTCATAGGAGGTTTGCCATTGCTGTCCTCTAAGGCTGACAGAGTGTATCTTACTCCAAGGGGGTTTCCTTGGTTGAGAAGGGGGCCATTATTTACCATAGCTCCCTTCTCAGCCATTCTTTTGCTTCATCCATTACATTCTTCGTTATGTGCTCCTACGTTTTACCCTCTGCTTATCCATGGATCATATAAAAATCCATACTTTTGACCCCAAACATGCCCTCAACTTCTACATGAGGTTTACTTATAGCCGTGCAAATGGTCCAATAAAAGCTAAAAACAGTCCTAAAAACAAAAACAACAACAACAAAAAAGCCTGAATTTCCACTCAGGAGCATTTTAAATCCAATATAGAAGAAATACAGTAATTTCAATTTGCTTTTCATCATTACTGTATGTAATATTTTGTAGGTAAAAATGATTCAATTTATTGAGAAAATTTGACAGTCCACTCTGTACTACTGCTATTTTTCAAAATTCATTACATTTATATCATTAGGCTTATCCCACAAGAAAGTCAAATCAAATTATAAAATCAGGTCTAATTACTGTTCTGCTTCAGTTGAAATGCAATATATCTGGTCCTGTCATGACATTGAAGAGAAATGCACTTCTTGAGCTCTAATACCTGAATTTGTTTCTTGGTTTAGAATTTTGGTGGCCATTTAAAATGTTATGTTCTTGGTAAAGCGCGATAACATCTTTTATTACTTGGAAACAGTGGGTGGCTTGAATCAGCCATGCTTCATCTTCACTAGATTAGTTTGTTGCTGTGGAACTGCCCTTAAAGACAGTCCAGATGTTTCAATTCACCGCAAATTGAGTGACCAGACTTCATGTGGTGCTCCTGGATGAGAAGGTATAATTCTAATCTCATGTTAGTTCTGCTGTCTTCCCATTTGTTTCAAGGATCAATTCAAAGTACCTTTAAAACCTTAAGGACCTTGAGAGGAGGTTGCCCTGGGAACTACCTGATTTCATGTAGGCCTGCCCAAGAACAAAAACTACATTCTCACTGAAGAAATAATCCAGTTTGACATCACTTTAACTGCCATGTTTCAGTGCTATGGAATTTTGGGAACTGTAGTTTGTTGCGGCACCAGACCTCTATGACAAAGAAGGCTAAACCTCTCACAAAACTATAATTCCTAGAATTCCATAGCGCTGGGCCATGGCAGTTAAAGTGGTTTCAAACTGGATTATTTCTGCAGTGCAGAGGCAGACAAAGGGCCATTTGAAGAGATTTCTTAAGTGAATAGAAGGCCTCCTCAGCAGTAATGCTCTAACTTTGGAATGCCTTCCAATCTGAAATTTGTCAGCCCTTCTCTCTGGGCATCTTTCATCAGAAATCTGTTTTGATAGGCTTTAATTTTATACCATTAATTTTTTATTGTAGTTGATGTTAATGTCAGTATATTTTATTACTGCTGTTGTTTGGATATGTTTTGCCTTCTTTGAAAGTGTTTTGCTATTACTTTTAGAAATTAGGTGTGCTTACATTTTTATTGATTCTATCATGTAGTTTTATGATTATATTGTACATCATAGTGCATACTTTTAGAAGAAGAGGAGGGTGTAAATAAATCATCATGACTATTACCATTAGTAGGAGTAGTATTTAGGAAAGTTAAGTACAAATATTTCGAAGTGCGGCCTGAGTGTTATTTTCTATTGTGTGTACATGGGATGAGAAGCTTTTAATGATAGCAGGAACCAATAGACTCTGTAGAAGGAAGGAGTTTTGGAGAATGCTGACAGAACATGAAATGTGGGCAGAAGCCAGTTTGAGAAATCTGATGTAAATGTAGTAGAGAGGTTAAGTGAAAGTTGTCTGTCCCTGAGCTTGGAAAAGTTAGTTTTTCAAACAACTGCTTCCTAATCTAGTGGCCATGCTAGATGAGGGATTCTGAGTGTTTTCATCCAAGAAAGTAGCTCTTCCACACTCTGGTTTGATCCGATTTATCTTTTGTTTTCATACCTGCAAGTGTTACAGAGCTCAATGTGCAAATTCCATTCCAAACAGTACAATAAATATGGGTTTATGTAGAAAAAAATTAAGCTGGTGGTGGCATTTCACTCAAAAAAGAATTTACCACAACGCAAAGTGTTCAGTTTTCCAAGAATTACAGCAGACTGATTGATATATAACACCCAGACACATTGCTTGCTTTTGCTTTTAACTGAAAGTAGCATATACATTAATTTAATTGCAAGATCTGCTTTGTGTCCAATTAATTTCAGCTTGTCTACTCTATAATGCAGTGTACCTATGGATGATGGCAACATGCATAAATAAAGCTAGAATGTGTAATGAGAATTCTTAAGAAAGATCTGCCTGGAAATACATATCCTTAGACACAGTTACTGTAGGTGCTTGGACTGAACAATTACATACTTCTTGAACTTAATGGTCTTATCTCTCCCTGATACTGCATTTAGGAGGCAATATATCACTTCATTTGCTTCAAAATGTGGTAATTTACTGTAACTGTTGTATTTATTTTTTCGGATAAATACCAAAACCCTAGAGTTTTTTGTGCCAAGGACTTCACCCTAAGTGCTCCTCTTTCCACTTTAACTGCCATGATAACATCCTATGGGAGCCTGGGATTAGCAGGAGTATTTAGAAGTTCAGTTATGGAGCCAGTGTGGCATAGTGGTTTGAGACTATGGAGATTATTGCACCCAGAAGTCCGGGAAGAACAGAAATGCAAAATCTAAAAGATGAAAGTGGATGTTATTGCATTTACCTGTGTCTGGGCTGTAGGCAGACCTTATCCACTCACGAAGTCCATCTGCAACTCAGACTTCTCCCATGGATTTTTCAAGAATGACATTTTTCTGTTCTTGAAAAAGCCATGGGAGAAGTTCAGGTTGCAGATGGGCTGCCCAAGTGGATACAGGCTGCCTACAGCCTGGATCAGGATAAATGCAATCAGATCCAATTTCATCTTTTAGATCCCGCATCTATCCCTCTGGGATTCCTGGGTGTGATAAACTCCTTAGACTCCTTAGACACCGGAGACCAGGGTTCAATTACCTGCTTGCCATGAAACCTGCAGGGTGACCTTGGGCAAGTCACATGCTCTCAGTCTCAGAGAAAGGCAAAGGCAAATTTTGCCAAGAAAACCCCATGGCCAGTTCACCTTAGGGTTGCCGTAAGTCAGAAATGACTTGAAGGCACACAACAACAACAATTTAGAATATTCTACCAGAGAGCTCTAGAGACCCACCAGACTACAAACCCCAGATTTCCTAAGAAGTTGCCATGGCAGTTAGAGTAGAATCATAATGCTATAACTCTAGTGTGAAATAGCCCTGGTTTCTAGATGGATGTAATGGTTCAAGATTTTAGTGAGTTCATTTGAAGGAGACTGAAGATAAATTTGTGTTATTTCTGTATTTTAGTGTATTAAACCTTGATTGTGTGAAAAGCAATTTCAAATCACAATCCAACCAGTCTCCAAAATGTCTGGAGATGTACATTTAATCCTAGATCTGATTTCATGTGTACAGGTGGTGGCTGGAGAAAAAAAAGTCAGCTGAAGTGCCGTGTAATTCAGTACTGAGAGTGGATTACATGTCTCAAAACACCATCTCAGAAGTCTAAGCTCTCTGATGGATACAGGTGGAACATTTTCTTCCCAGAATTCCTTAATGTTTTCTCCTGCTCTGTAGCTGTCTGCTGCTAGTCACGTTCACTGGATGGCTCAACTGAGTTAAAAACATCCGTTCGGTAATCCCTGAAATAAATTCAGTGTTCTCAGTCTTATTATCCCAGGGTTAGACTTCTCTGGTGAGAATTTCTGAGGATGAAATTGGAGAGAAAAATTTGTATCATCTTTCTTAAATGCGTGAGACTGAAATGTATAGTTTACTATTGAGTTTTATTATCTGTCCCAGTTTTTTTCCTTTAATTCAGAGTTTTCTGAACAGGCTGCATGAGTCAGAGAGAAGAAAAGTGTGTGGGGAAATCGACTGTTCTCCATCATGATTTTGCCATTTTATACAGTACACCATTTTATTATCCATTGCATTTAATGCGATTTGAGCATCCATGGAGTTTGGTATCCATGGGGGGGGCCTGGAATCAACCCCCAGTGGAAAAAAAAGGCCCTCTGTATGTCCCTTAAGTGCTTTGTTTTTGAAGAAAAGAAATGCCTCTTTTTCTTGTTGCCAGTGCCATGTGCACCTTGGAGTATATCACACAGGGCTTTTGGGGGATTTTTGGAGCTCAGATCCTGGGTGACTGCGGGTCCACAATGCGAATTCACGTCATAACATGAATGTGTTATCAGACGAGATTCCTTTCTATGGGCGCTCCTTTCATGGTGCTTCCGCAGTGATTCCAAAGTGACCCCTCATTTTGGTAAAATCGGGGAAAAAGTGAAGTCACAGAATTCGCTTTCACTCTCACTTTGATTTCACTTCAAATTGGTCTGGTGTGGAAGATCACTCCGATGTCACCCCCCCTTGGACCCCTGCGTCCTCTTCCTTCATCCCCCTCCTCCTCCTTCATGTCATCTCATCCTCTCTGCCACTCTGCGACCTATCCCATCATCCCCTGCCTTCTCCTACATCCAAACCCTGGCTCCAGTGACCCCCTGCAACCTATCCCATCATCCCCTGCCTTCTCCTGCAACCAAATCCTGGCCCCAGTGACCCCCTGAGACCTATTCCATCATCCCCTGCCTTCTCCTGCATCTGAACCATGGCCCCAGTGACCCCCTGCGACCTATCCCATCATCCCCTGACTGCTCCTTCAGTCTGATGAAGGATGACAACTAAGTAGGGAGCAGGGAAGGAGGATAGTGTCCAGACCCCCCACTGAGTATGTGCAAGGGTCCCAGTTCGTATAGTTGAATCCGCATGGTATGCATCGGTGTAGTAATACAATTTGCATTCATTCTGCTTTGCATGAATCTGCATCACGTGCCTTGCCTTGGATTCGATTCCCCCTCGATTCAGAAGGGCAACGGAAGGGCAACCAGGTGTAATAAAACATTCATGTTACGACGTGAATTTGCATAGCTGAACCAGGAGTCACCCCGGATCTGAGTTCCAAAAGGCCCCATGTGATATACTCTCATGACATTCAGCAACAGTGCAGGTGGGAGTGAGTGGATTGAAGGACCCCACAAAACAGGTGAGTAGCCACATGGACCAGATGTTTCATGAAGCAGATGTTGGCCACCCAGTTTTATTCAATCTTGACAATCCAAGACTAAGAAATCTTTTTTGTTGTGCATGTTTTTCTTCAGTGATTGCAAACAATAAATTGGACTTCTGTAAAGTAAAGTCTTCTATTTAGCCAAACATGTGTCCAGCTCCACATTTTCTGTGTCCCTCCTGTTCTGTCTTTATCCAGTTGTACTGAATCACTTGAGGGTATTTACTTTTTTCTGTGTGCCTTTCTTCTTTCTCATTGAATTATTATTCCTCTCTGCAGCTTCCATTCTCTCCTGGTTCTTATGCTTTAATACACTTTTATAGCTCAAGAGAGGAGCTTCTCAGGGCCAAATCATAGGCTATGGGGAGCTAAAGACCACATTTTAAAAACTCACGAATAAGTGGGTATAGTCCTGATATTGCTCAGGATGAGCATGGGTGGGTGGTGGGAGTAACTACCCTCATTTAGTTTTTGTAGAAAATATTAACTGCTTGGATGGGAATCCATTCACATTGGTTCTATCTGGGACTGTGACCATGTACACTTTGAGTAAAAAAGAGATGGGCGAGCATTCAGTATTTCATTTACAAGTTTGTAACCTAGGACCTTATTGCACACACTTTTGCCCCCAATTTGGGCATGGGCAGGGGAGGTGTGTGGCCAAGTGAAAACACATTTTATTGCATGCCATACTGTCCTCAAGGTGGCCCCATGCCATTGCCCAGTGCTAAGCCATCTCCAATCAGGCCTCAGTCGCATGAATTTTGAAAGACGGATGCTTTCCGGCTGAGCAAAATCACACGACCAAACCTTGATTGGGGACAGTTTAGTGCTGGGCAATGGCATGGGGCCACCTTCAGGACAGTATGGCATGTGATAAAATGCGTTTTCACTTGGCCACGTGTGTCCCCTGCCTGTGCCCAGATCGAGGGCAAAAGTGTGTGGGATAAGCTCCTTATAGTTACTGATCTGTAACTGCTCTGTAGTCTTTCTGTAAAACTACACAAATGTCATCCCAGCCCACTTTAAGAACCAGCAGCTGGATTCGGTGAATTCAGCTTCTGATAGGGGTGCCAGTCTGCAACAATCAGGAGTAGGACTTCTGTAAGAAGATCTTTATCTTGCTTGTTGGTGGAAAGGGATGGAAATTTCTTCCTTCTTGAGCCATGGTTAGAAGCTGAAAGGACCTCCTTTGTCCAAATCAGCTCTGGTACTTAAGGTGGATTTTGTGGAGTTGGGCCTGGAGATGTTACTTAGTTATACACTTATTTTAAGAAACCCATGCAAAATATTGACAATGATTTCTAACTTGATGCTCCTTGTTTAATGCAGTGTATCATTTCACCTTCAGAAGTACAAAGAGAGCCTTTAGGGCTGAAGGGCAGGGTATAAATACTGTAAATAGATAAATAAATAAATAAATAAGCAAGCAAGCAAGTAAGCTAGTAAAATATTAAGCAGGATGTATTTCTGAATTAGAGTGAATATTAACAGGATCTCTGAATGTTCTTCTGATGTTCTTTTGAGTCTTGACCATTGAATGATATGGTCTTCTCAGGAGTACCTAAAGTATCCAGATAAATGTTGCATAGGTACATGTTATTTATGGATAATAAAGGCTTTGGTGTGTATATTGGAGGTTTCACTGTTACTGATTTGCTTAATTCTAGCTTAATTTATTGCTTTCCGATTATGGAGAATATTTATTAATTAATTATGTTAAATTATGGCTCAACATAATTTTATTCCACTACTGAAAAATTAAAAGTGACATTTTGGTTGTCTTCTTTCACAATGGACCCTATCACATGGGGTTAAAACCACCTGGGTCCATCCCAGATGCAGCTTGAGTCATCTAAGCCACTTTGGTGGCCATTTTTAGAAGTTGGAAGCTTCCATGTTAAAAAAGACTTCTAAAGGGTACACAGGGTCCAATGCCTTTGTAAGCTCTTCTAAACAAACATGATGAAATTTAAATATTGTAGTTATGTAACTCTAACACCACTTTTGTTATTCAAGCATCACTGGGGTGTTGTGTTAATCTGCTGCAAGAAAAAACAATAAAATCTTATAGCACTGTAAGACTAATGAAAACCTATTCCACAAATCTTTATTTTATAGATTAAAGTCCACAAATCTCTGTGTTATCTTTATTTTTCAAGTTTCCCAATATGAAATTGCATCTTCATTTCTAATATTGCTTGTGTTAAGTCTGTACCATATACAATTAAAGTAATTAAGAGTAATTTACTGTGCATCCCGTGTGTGTGTGTCAGAAATGCCAAGCATATCTACCCTGAAGGATGAAATACATAATCCTAATTCTGACATCGTCTTCTATTTTCATTCTATTTCCTTTAATATCACTAATTAATTAATTAGTGACAAAACATAAAAGCATTATTAGCAAGGGTGACATGACCTCACACTAGAAGGCATTTCCTGGAATGTAGTTGACTAAAAGGGTTTTGCCACGGATCTGCTACAATTGGGGGCAGCACTTATTTCATCCTAGTGTGCTAGAGAGGAACTATTTGACAACAGAATACCATTCCCCCTTTCCTTTGATTTAGTTTCTTGGTATAAAAATAAGAAAAGGTGAGAATGAACACAAGAAGGGTGGATTTTCTTTTTGTTCTGCAGATAACAATGTTAGCAGAGATTTTATCCCTTGGTCCTTGGACCTGTGTAATCGTAACTTCTTCCAGACACCACACTCAATTATATGTACTAAGTATTTTTTTAAAAAGTTTCAGAAGTTGTGACTCCTGCTACTTTAATTTCCCTGTGGGACCATAACAGTCAGACTTGTTCACATGGCCCTGATGAATGGTGACTTCTGCTCACTTCTTCACCCATTCCCAAGCTCTTTCACAGATGGAATAAGATCTGAAGTGCGCTGAAGTGCATCTCAAGTGTAAAATGGGATGTAGATAGAATAGCTCAAGGGCCTACCATTTCATTATGCAAAGCAAGGCAAAATAAGACATACTTGAGGCAGCTGATGATGTGAAATGCCATAGTGATACCAAACCTATTCCACATCATCAGCTGCCTCAAGTATGTCTTATTTTGCCTTGCGAATAAGTGTGGACATATACTAAGGCTGCATCTGCACTGCAGAAATAATGCATTTGGACACCTCTTTAACTACTGTGGCTCAGTGCTGTGGAATTCTGCAAACTGTAGTTTAGTGAGATATTTAACCTTCTCTGTTAGAGAGTTCTGATGCCAAAACAAACTACAATTTCCAGAATTCCACAGCATGGAGCCATGACAGTTAAAATGGTGTCAAACATTATTTCTGCAGTGAATATACAGCCAAAGCCTTTTGATCTCAGGTACAATGGAGACTGTTCCATCATCTGCTTTATATCATTAAACCACCAAAAACAGCACACCACACTACATAAGTAAAATAATATTCAAAACCACCAGCTAAATCTGCTTCTGTGTTTGGATGGAATGGTGAGGTCGAGTGGTGGAGAGGACATGTTGTTTATTAGTGTGTTTGCTTGCCTTAGGCAGCAAAATAGATCCGCTCTGCATTATAATATATGGGCCAAGATTAATATCATTTTTCCAGTTTGGAAAAATGAAGGTTGGCTTTATTGAAACCACTAGCACAACCAAAAACAAAGGTCTACAGCAAACTGGGCCCCAATGAATGATTCAGCTGAATTGGCTGTAAGAGAAAAACAGCTCCAGATGTCTGCAGTTCTGAGATGGAACTGTGTGTCGTTAACGTAGTGTCACAGCAGTCTGCAAAACACTTCTGATAATTGTGTTTTCCACACACAGTTCTGTGGGCTTCTTGCCAGGGTGGGCCTTATAGCACACAAACAATCCTCTGAAAGCAGAGAAGCATGCTTGAGAGGTCTCTGCTTTGAAATATATTGTATACAGTCATGACTTTTGCCAAGGGTATAAATATAAATAGTTTTAAAGAGTTATTTTTTTTTTGGTTACAAAAATAATCTCTGTTAATTTGAGCACAGCCTTCCCAAGGAGGCTCAAAGCATGCACCTAAAGAATCAGAGCAGAAACAAAATTGTGCTATCACATCACAAAATAATATTAAAGCAACACATTGGGGACTGTGTTAACACATTCTTGGCCTCCATGGGCAATGCTAGCAGACATGACTAGTACTAATTATAATTCACAAAAGTATGGACGTCAAGCAAACAGCTAAAATAGCCATTTTATTGTACCATTATTTCTATTTTTACAGTGTTAAGGAGACTGGTGACTCTGATGTCAATGAAGTTTATTGCATGGGAATGAAATAAAAGCTGGACATAATGTACCAAAATACCATGCAAACTTTAGACAAGGAAACCATTTGTTCCTTCAGTTACCCCCCAACCTTTTCCCCCCCCCCCCCTTTTTTAGTCCCACAATCAGGAAGCAAAAAGTAGGAAGAATGTATGAGCTCTACTTGTGACAACATTCAAGAGCTTCTTTTTTAAAAAATTATTTTATTATACATAAAAACAAACATAATCTTTACATACATTTAACACCACACATCACACTATGTAATTACATTACAGATAAAGACATTGTACAAAACTACACCTAACAGTAAACACCATTAAAATGACTTCCTGTCCCCTAACTTTTTAATATTTTGATTTTGATTTTACTTTCTTTTTCTTTTCTTATTTATATGCATAGTATGAGTTATTGCTACTATACTGGAGATTAGCTCACTGGCTTTTATTCCTGTCCTAGGTGCAGGATGTAAAGGCACATGGACAGATTATTGCACAGTCCCATCCCTGGGCAATACTCCTCCTGTATCTGATCCAGGCTTCTCCTGGGCCTTTTAAAGAACAGGATTTTCCCAGATCAGGTACGAGATGAGCACTGCTTGGGGATGGATGCAATAGCATCCATCCCTGTGCATTTACATCCTGCACCTAACATGGGAATAAAAGACAGTGCAATAATCTCCTTTATATCCTTTTTATTGTTCACAATATTATTTCTGTCCCCTTCTGTTGTCACTATTTCATATTCATAATTTATTTTTCTCTTCTTCCTAGTTCTATATTCCTTTTTGAGATTATGGGGTTTTCAGATGTGAGGTGCAGACTGGAAGTTCAAATTTCAGTTCTAAAGTAAATAGGGTTGCCATAAGTCAGGACCTCCAAACCGGGACAAATGTAGGACAATACTTTCACATGTAGGACACATTTTAAAAAATGAAGGACACGTGAAAAAATTGATGATTTTTTAAAATGTTAATATAAACGCATGTTTCAAAAGAGCGAAAAATGGGGGGATATAAACGCAAGACAAATTCATAAGGGGTAAAGTTTTTTTAAAAAATTAAATTGAGGATTGAATGATTATAGATGTCTTTAAAATATGTGTAAAAGTTTTAATTTAAGTATAATCATGGATTACGCAAGTGCGGTGAATTTGATCTTTTTCTTTTTGTATTAAGGAAAATTGCTGGGCTAAATCATGTCTCAACCCCTCCGTATGAGGAAGTCATTATGTTTTTGTAGTAATGTTGTTATGGTATTTGTAGCGGTGGGTTTGTTTAGAGGGTGGTCAATGCTGAATGTATGTATTGTATTATATTGGTATTGTTATGAATGTTTTATGTAGTCATATATGTTTTTTATATATATGTATGGTAAACTTTAATAAAGATTATAAAAAAAAAATATAAACGCATGTTTCTTAGGCATGATCAAAATGGAGGACAATTTGGCATTATTCCTAGACAGATGACAGAAATGTAATTCCCTTTCTGGCCACCCCTCCTCCCCCATTCCAAAACACACACGAAGCACATTTGGGCATTTGCAAACTGACTCACACAGCTAGCTCTTTGCATGCTAATAATAATAATAATAATAATATTGATAATCATGGAAGGTCCCTTTGCAAACTGACTCACACAGCTAGGTCTTTGCATAACAACAACAACAACAACAACAACAATAATGATGATAATCATGGAAGGTCCCTTTGCAAACTGACTCACACTGAGGGAAGCCGAAAACTTTCCCCCCCTCCTCCCCCGGCCCCTTTGGTCCTCTCCTCTGCTGCCTCGGTCTGCCGCTGTTGCTGCTTCTGCTGCTGCTTTTGTTGTTGCTGCTTTTGCTGCTGCTGCTTCAGCAGCTGCTGCCCGCCACCTCAGTCCCTCGCCGGCCCACATGGCTGCAGGAAGTAAACAGAGGAGAGCTCCTCCTCTTTCAGCTGGGTGGCCAATGGGGTCAGAGAGCTGGAACAGCTCTGCCCCCTGCCAGCAGTCACAGACTCCTGAAGCAGGGAAAGGACTGTTCCGCTATTGGCCAGCCTGCCAGCCAATAGGAAGAGCTCCAGCCTCTGACAGAGCCCTAGGCAGCCAAGGCACAGTAACAAAGCCCGGGGGCAGGGGAAGACCCAGGACAAACGCCAAACCGTGGCGTGACTGTGCAGAACGGTCCAAAAACGGGAAATTCACGCCCCCCACCAGGTTATGGCAACCCTAAAAGTAAATCACTTGTACAAGAAAAGAAAAGTAACAGAAAGTCACTCAGCTTTGAAATACTTCTTGTTCTCTGGAAACTGTCATACATCATATGATAAAAGGCAGCACAATACATTTCCCAGCTATTATCTTCAAGTTACTCTTTGATAAGTGGCTGTCTGTATGAGACTGATGATGAAGTCAAAGAGCATCAGCATTATTCTGACTCCCTCTGTGTACCTATGCTCAAAGAAGACACATTTTTCAGAGCAGGAAGCAGAGAGCAGCCTATGGTGATACCTTTTGTGGCATCCTAAATGCGCTTCATTCTCTCTGGAGACTACAATTGCAGTGCAGAACCATAATGACAGGCATGTGCATTTAGGACTCTTGTCTTTCTTCAGGGGCACTTTGTAGAAATAGACATACCAAAACATATATAAGCTGGAATGGGGTTAAAATGAACAGATAAGATATTTACCTCTATCTATCTATCTATCTATCTATCTATCTATCTATCTATCTATCTATCTATCTATGGGATTTATATCCCACCTTTCTCCCAAAATAGGATTCAAGGCAGTTTACAATAATTTAAAAAGATAAAAACTAAAACATTAATTGTTGTTGTTGGGTGCCTTCAAGTTGTTTCTGACTTATGGAGACCCCAAGACGAGCCTAACATGAGCAGGATTTGCTCAGAGGAGGTTTGCCTTCTTCCAAGCCCAAGAGAGTGTGACTTGCCCAAAATTACCCAGTGGGTTTTCATGGCTGAGCTGGGATTCAAATCCTGGTCTCCAGAGTCATAGTACAATGCTCAAACCACTATACTACACTGGATCTCTGCATTATTTAGTGTGTTATCCAGATTCTAAATGACGGTCAGTCTTAACAACATATACAGTACTTAAAACAATCCATCATCGTAAAGCATGGTTTGAAACTGACTTAAAATTATCCATGATTTGAATGGTTTGGGAAGAATGGTACTGTTGATCTAAAATGGGAGCAAAATTTCCAGATTCTCAGCTATATTGGAAAATGGAGGAAGGGAATGCTTGCTTTGATTTCTTGTCATAAAGTATAACTATGACTTAGCATTACATCTGAACTAACTCACTATTTATTTGGAATTGTATGTATGGATATGGATATTTCCACGTCAATACAGTAATAACAACAAATGGACAATAAATCATTCTTAGCTATGTGGCATGTCTTACTGAAGAGGAAGTTGGCATGTCACAGGAACTAAATGATCCCAGATTTTGGAATATGTTTCTATACAATTGATTTTTAAATCATACAAAAAGTTTGAGTTGAATCACTACATAGTTTGTAGAACCCAAGCCTGATACATCTGCCTAGGCAAACCAGTACTGATCTGCCACCATGTTCAGGTAGGACAGTTGTTGAAGCACCTAAAGATGAATTCTCATTCTGACAAATGTGAAAATGACATTGGTGTGTGTGTGTTTAAATCAAGTTCCTTCTCTGTGTCTTCACATAGAATCCATTTTCTAACAGCTGGAGATAGCATAATGTTCTTGAAGCACCTGTGCTAGCTCTTGCTTTGAGTTCCAAATGTTAGTCAGTCAGGTGCCCATCAGAGAATATATAATTTCATCCCACTATTATTATAAATGGGGTTATTCCCTTGTTCTTATCCTAATTTTGTTTTCACTGTCTCTTATGCCTTTTTTACTTTGTTCCTCAGCTCCTGTTTCTGTGTGGTACATACTTTTGGCATGTATGTAGAATGAATCTCATTTCTTTTCTTTATTAAATCAAGCACCTAGTTGTATAGTTCATTGCTGCTGAATACTGCATTCTGACCTGGAACTTTTAGAAGAGAGGATATAAGGATTTCAGGGCTTGGATTGAATTTGTGAATTAATTAATTATGCTACTTATTCAATAATCTTTTCTAGTGTTTTCTCTCAAGTCTCTAGATCCTCTAATTAAACACTGGTTAGAAATGAACTCTAGTCAATTAGGATGTTAGAATTCATTAGAATTTGTTAGCACAATCCCTCTCCCTCTGTCACATTCAGTAAAATAAGAAAGTCTTGCCCCTCAAGAAGAAACATTGGAACTGGAGGGAATGCACCCCAAGGCTCTGTCGTTAGGCAGCCTAATTTGTGTGATTTCTTTGGGAATACAGCAACAAGGGGAGAAGGTAAGAGAGGATACTTTTCAGAACCCAGAGCAAAACAGAAGAGCTGGGTTTGTAGAGAAGAAGGAATGGAATGGAACAGAAGAAAAGATTTTTAAGTACTAGTATTCTTAATCCTTAAAATATACCTTTCTTCTTTACACAGTTATACTTTAGTTGATATTAATTTTATTTACATTAATGAAGAATTAAAACTCATTCCCAGCAGATGGACCTTCAGTTTTTCAAGGCAAAATACAGATATTGCTTGATGTGAAAACATTTGTGAGAAGATTGCTTTTTCCTGTAAAAATATTATTATGAAGTGTTTTTCTGTACTGCTATATATTTAAAAGTAAGCTATTTTTATCCATATATGTGTGAAATAACTGGTTTTTTAGACTTCATGTATAAATGAGATTTTAGTAACATTAGTATTTGGGTTTTGTTTTTGTTTTTGTAACACACAATTCCAAAGATTCTGGCCAAGATCCTGCATCATCAGACATAACAACAATGGCAGAGCTCTGTTGTCATGTATACATCTGGTGATGCCACTAAACTAAAGTGAAAATCCTGCAGAAGGTGTTGCAGGGCACTGCCCTCAAGGTGAAAAGTGAGAGTTAAAATATCAACTTTGCTTGTAACTGTAGGGAAGAGCAAAAACATCTCTCCCCCTGCACCAACCCAACCCCCCCCCCCCAAAAAAAACACTGTTGCATTCATAGGCAGTGCATTTGAAGGGACATCTTGGGTGATTTAGGTGGCAAGCAACGTTTTTTGAAACTTAGTGAGGAGGGGGCTTACTCATAGTAGAAGTGATAGCCGTGGTGGTCTCCCTCCTCCCCTTTAAAAACTTTCCTTAACATTATATCCCAAAGTTGTTGTTGGTGGAAGAGTTTTTCTGACATGTGGCAGACATCTCTGCCTCAAGACACATGACACAACATGTAGCACGTTCTGTCAAGGGAAATAAGGGCTGCCAGTTGAGAGGAGGCCCATTGCAGGTGCCTCTTAAGGCAACAGAAAAGGGGGAGTGGAGAGGAGGGGCAACGTTTTCATTGTTATCAGAGTTTTGAATCAGTATTATTTGGTTTATTACCCATTGCCAGGATGTTTGTGTTACATACAACAGTTCTGTGAATGCCCAGGGTAAATAATATATTTCTCACTGCCAGAACTTGCTGCATTTAATTTCCTCTCACAATCCTGCCTCCAACTGTGTGTATTGTATCTGTGCTTGGATATTTATTAGTTATATTTATATCTCCACTCCCCCCACTTGAGTTTAAGGCAGCCTCCATGGTTCTTTTACTCACAGTATCCTGCCAACAACAAATGAATCAGGCAGATTGGGACAGGCCCAAGATCACCCAGCACATTTCACGATTTCATCTCTCAGGTCCAAGGCCAATATTCACAGTGAAACACGCTGAAGTTAGTGCATCTGATGAAGTGGGTTGCAGTTCATGAAAACTTGTGCTGTAGTAAATGTGTTAGCCTTTAAGGTGTCATAGGACCGTGTGGGTTTTGCTGCAACAGATTAACATGGCTACCCCTTTTGGATATTTTAAAATGGCAATGAATATCCCCCACCCCTAAAGAACAATGAATATTACTGATATGCTATTCAAAATATCACATTGGGAGAGTTAAAAAGAAGAGAAACTTCATGAATGTGAAGTAGACATGATACCCAGGCATTAAAGGCATGCTAGATGTATATGTTACTATGGCGGGGTACAAACCGCCGCTTTGCGGCGCTCCCCCGCCGCCGCCATTTGCTCCGTGCGGGAGCCGCAGCAGCCAAACCGCGTGACTCCCGCGCGGAGCAAAAAAGAAGCTCCCTTTCGGAGCTTCTTTCTGCTGCGCATCTATGACGTCGCGAGGCGCCTGGCGCGGACTCGCGACGTCATAGGCGCCGCGACACGTCTGGACGCTGTGTGTCCAGTACGTAAAGATGGCGGCGCCCATGTAGAAGGGGCGCCGCCATCTTGTACGTATAGGATACGTTCTAGGGTTAGGGGGGTGCGGAAGCACCACCCCTTCCTAACCCTAGTACGTATCCTATACGTACTAAATGGCGGTGTGTATCCCGCCTATGAAGCACAGGAAGCATGTATCTTTTACTGCCATAAAATTCACATTTGCTTTGTATGATCTTTTTGGATCCATTATGAGGTAGCCAAGAGCTATCTTCTGTGTTACCTGGAAGGAAAAAAACACAAATGGGAAATAAAGATGCAAAGGTAATTCACACATCTGCTTCCTCAGGTTCCAGGTAATGTGCAAAGAGGAAAATCTACAAACAAAAGTAAAGACTAGTTTGCCGAAACGATAATGTTTGTATGCTTTTAATGACTGTAGATCTTACATAAGCCTCTTTAAGCATTGGGAAAGTGGCTAATAAATTCTTGCCACAAACACTTAAATAAATGAGCCATTCACAGAAGATCATAAAGTATGAGCTTTGAGTTACTAGAAAATAGAAATCCCTTAAGGGCTTCCTCCCTGTGAGTTCAGCCAGTAGCATGTTAGCCCTGAGCATACCTAAACTGACCCCTCATCTTTGACATCAGAATTCCTATCAACTCAGCCTCTATGATCCTAATGTGGATGCCATTATGTGGAAACAAGCAGGCCATGTCAGCTAGCTTAGGAGTCACCAAGAGAATTTATGTTCTGGACATGTCAGAGGAGGTGAGGAAGATCATAGAATCATAGAATCATAGAGTTGGAAGAGACCACAAGGGCCATCCAGTCCAACCCCCTGCCATGCAGGAAATCCAATCAAAGCATCCCCAGTAGATGGCCATCTAGCCTCTGCTTAAAGACCTCCAAGGAAGGAGACTCTATCACCCTCCAAGGGAGTGCATTCCACTGTAGAACAGCCCTTACTGTCAGGATGTTCTTCCTAATGTTGAGGTGGAATCTCTTTTCCTGTAGCTTGCATCCATTGTTCCGGGTCCTGTTCTCTAGAGCAGCAGAAAACAAGCTTGCTCCCTCCTCAATATGACATCCTTTCAAATATTTAAACAGGGCTATCATATCCCCTCTTAACTTCTCTTCTCCAGGCTAAACATCCCCAGCTCCCTCAGTCGTTCCTCATAGGGCAAGGTTTCCAGACCTTTCATCATTTTAGTCGCCCTCCTTTGGACACGCTCCAGTTTCTCAATGTCCTGGCTATGAAACAAAGGAATGGCTCCAGTCAGATTAAACAACTCCATCTACTTGACACTTTAAGCTATCCTGCTGCAGGAATACACCCATTTACACCCCTATGTTACATTCCCCTATGTTACATACATATTCTGCTGCAGAAATATACCCATTTACACCCCAAGGTTTCACCTTTGGAAGACCCAACTTCAAAGCGTCACTTATGCATATCAAAGTTTTCGAGAATTTGCGCTCATGAACTCTCTGGATTTTGCCCCAGGGAACAAATTTCCTATATATTAGCCTTTCCTTTGTTAATTGGATTAGCTCATTTTTTGTGGGTTTTTCAGGCTGTGTGGCCATGTTCTAGCAGATGTTTCACCAGCATCTGTGGCTGGCATCTTCAGAGAATACTGGAATGGAAGAGAGTGGGTTAGATTGATTTGCAGGCAGAGGTGCTGCTGGTTTGTACTTTGCTAGACCCCTCTTTCGCTCGCCAAACTCCGGTGGATTCTGGAGCAATTGAGTTCTCTTTTTCCCACCCCAGAACATCACCAACAGGAGCAGCATCCAAACAGGTGTTGTATCTCCACTAGAAAGCCTTACTCTGTTCCAGCCTAACAGCTTTGTTTCTCAGTTCTTGTGTGCTTGTATATGTGATTGTTAAGAGTGTGTGTTGTTTCCCCTTTTAAATTCATTCAGGATTTGCCACTATGGTTATTCTTGCCTTCAGCCTTGGTATACACAGGGATGATCCCAGGAATGCATAACCCAGCCAATACTTTGAGATAACATTTGATTCCTCAAGGATGAGCTAATCTTAAGGTAGAGCTGCTGTCCTGGTCACAAGCATTTGAGAAGTACCCCATGACTGATGGGACCCTGCAGAGAATAACAGTCATAGTTACATAGATTTAGCAACCTTCTCTTTGGAACACTGCTTTAGTTATTAAGCATGATGAAAGCAATAAGCTTTAATATTATAATATTACAATATGTTTCTGTGCTGGTTCAAGTGAACAATTAGCTTTAATGTAATTACAGCTGAAGAACACCAAAATGTACTTTATCTGACAGAAGGTGCACTGTTCTAAATAGAAACAACCAAATTCATGTACTTTTTCTTAAGTCAGGGGTGCTTATAGAAGGCTCTTCTAAATAATATGTTGCTGCTCTGAATTTTATTGCATGTGGAATTACAACCAAGTATCCATGGCTACCTGGTCTAACACATCATGGCTTGAATTCTATTAGTTAATCCCAAATAGAGTCGACCCAGGAAGCAACTGCTGAATGGTAAATCAATCACAGTTAGATCCTAATTATTTAGTGGATCTACTTGAGTCGGGTCTAATAGACAAATAGAATTCAGACTGACTTTTTCTGGTGGATAAGACATAATGAGTGAGTAGGGTCTTTCCTCACACCATGAGCACAGATCTCCTTGTTAAGTGGCAATTTCATTCATAGATTTTGTGGGTTTTTCGAGCTGTGTGGCCATATTCTAGAAGAGTTTCTTCCTGACGTTTCACCAGCATATGTAGCTGGGATCTTCAGAGAATACTGGAATGGAAAAGAGTGGGTATTACTATGTGTCCTTGGGTAGGGAGGAGTGATTCCCATGTTAATTTGTGCATTGTTCTATGGATGCCAGCCATGAAAGCCATCGACTTCACAATTTTATTCATGTTTTTCTGAAATGGATTCCTTTCCAATTCTCAGATCTGAAACATCCTTAGAGGGTGGCAACGGCAACCCTCCTCTGAAGAAACTTGCCAAGAAAACCCCATGATAGGTTGGCCTTAGGGTCACCAAAAGTTGGCAAATACTTGAAGGCACACAACAACAAGAAGTATTAAAACACATCACTCATTAAAAGAATAAAATGCAGTTTTTAAACAACAACAACAACATGAAATTGCTTAAAAACAGTATGATTAAAAACTCTACTACACCCCTAGCTCACTCTTTAAAAATTTTCTGTTTTAAAAGCCTGTGTGAATAAAAATGTCTTCGCCTGCTTATGGAATGACAAAAAGGAAGGGGCTTTACTGAGGACTGGAGAGGATAATATCCTCTCTCTTTTTTTGCCACAGCTGGATGTGTCTGGCTGCCCCCATGTTCCCCTGGCCACTAATTTGCCAATAATTTTCTGTTGGATGCCCACTAGCATAGAGGTCAGTTGCATTGTGCAGGAAGGGGAAAGACATGGTAGTGTGCTGATGAAGTGTTACATTATATCAGGCTGGTGTGGGATCATGCCATACTTCTTTGATGCTGGCACTACTGCCACTAAAGCTGCATCCAACCAGGCTGCCCACTAAACTTGTCTTCCATCACACCCCTTGCATTCTTCTATGTTATAGCTGCATTGGGGCAGGGTATTACTTTAGGACTTAAAGCATCTACAGTGCTGAATACGCTATCTCCAAAAGAGTTTCAGCAGCTCATGCAGTTTTTCTAAAGAAAAAGAAAAAAAATGGGGATGTGTGAAGTGTGAAGATGCATTCAATAAGAAAAAAAAAGTTGAGAATCAGGAACATGGTACTGTGGTAATGAAACATCATAGTGCAGATGGTATCAAAACCACACATTTTACAAAAAGCACTGCTACTAACAACAACACCAGCTCCTGTAAAGACTGCACTTCTGAAAGCATCACTCCTTCTAAATTCTGGGAGTTAGATGCTCTCAAATCTCAGCTCAGAATTTGGTACATTCACAGCATTAGGAACTTGAGAATGCAACCAGTTCAGGATCTTCACAAGACCAGTCATTTAGACTTTTTAATCCACTGTAAATTTAATGCAAGGAATGCAATCACTGGGAATAAATGGACATTTCCATCTTCCTATTTTATTTTTTATGTAGATTCACTCTTTAATGATGATTCCTCACAGTGGTAAAATCTCCTCTACAGGCCAATAAAATAAAACTCAAGTGTAGGTGATAATTTATTCCTGCGTGAAAATGCCAAGCTGTTCTGAAGGTTAACTGAAAGTTAAGGTAACTTTAAGAGTAGCCGGATAGATTATTTTAGTATGACATATGATAAGAAAGGCTAAATACATATTGTGTACTGGAACTTTGCTACATATCTTTAGGTCACAGATAATTTTAGTGGTACTCAGGGGAAAAAACCTCCTCTGTGAATCTGGAATGGTCCATGTCACACTTCATCCATCCATTTCAGTGGAAGACCTTGCCTCCACACACAAGAACAAAGTAGGAATATCTCCAAATATCTCTAATAGGGTTGTATTGTTTTCAAAACAACATACGTTCTCTGAGCTTTGAAAACTCCAGATCACTTTACTTATGCAAACTTTGGGCCCATTCACATTACAAAAAAAATCGGTTCTGAAACCGATTCAATCACGTGAAGTTCCTACTCACCCCGAATCTCACACAAGCGAATCCGGGGCTTGCACACCCGTTCCGTGTTAAATGGCCCCTAGCGCGGGTCTTTTGAAATCGGCGCAAATACCGTTTCTTTTTAAAAACCCCGGGTCCTGGGAATGAGAACTTTGGCCTCGATCACGATCGAGGCAAATTGAGGGAGGGATTTAGGTCAGAGGGTGGGCAAAGGGCAAGGCATTTCCTCCCCTCATC